>NC_056722.1:6893540-6973540 GCF_018831695.1 Puntigrus tetrazona | reverse complement strand
GAAAATACAGAAATAAATCACTCTTTAACACACATTCACAGAGAAAACAGATGATTTAAAGTGTAATAATATTTCACAAATCTTACTATATTTTTGATCTAATAAACACGGCCTCGGGGAGCGAAGGAGATTTCTTTCACTGATTACTAACAAAAGCTAATCGTTGACATAAAGCAGTCAAATAGCTCATCCTGTCTCAGTCCAGATCGGCTGACTTTATAGAGATTCATTTGTGTTCATTCATGAAGGTCTTTTCCTGGTGAGAACAGAAAGCTCAGTTCGTCTGCATTCAGCCTGATTTTCTGAGAGATATTTGTCTCGTTGACCGCCTGCAGGCTCATCTGTTGAATCTGATGAAGTAAGAGCTGAACTTATGAACCGCTGACACACAGAGGAATGCTGGGAAATGAGCGGAGCCCCGTTCCTCCCTCGGTGGAGCTGACACCGCCAGTAGCCGAGGATCTCCCAGATAAAAACACATGACTTTCAGCCTGAGGCCTTGAAGCTGTGATGAATCTGTTACCTGCCTACGATTTATTTACTGTGTCTGTCTGATACACTCTTAAATATAAATACATACATACATAACCTTTATATGTATTTTTATTGTTCAAAGGTTTACTCACACTGACAATTTGTTTTACTAAATGTAATATAAAAACGTAATTTTATTTTTAAATGTTTGTTTAGCCAATTTACACCAATTCATGGCCATTATATTTCAATGGATTATATACAGTAAAAGAGAACAAATACAAATAACATTTTCAGTAGTTTTAAATAACTTTTGTTTTGTCATTGCACCCTGTTTTGCTATTATTGATATAATAATAATAATAATAATAATAATAATTATTATTATTATTATTATTATTATTATAAACAAATAAATACATTTTTATATATTATAGACCCTGCTCTTTTAAAACGTTATGTATTTATAAAAAGTTTTAAGAGCAGGGTCATGTGTTATTAATCTATAATTTATCAACAATGTATTTATTTATTTATTAAAATGTCCAAACTAAATACATAAGACATGTAATACATTTGTTTTATTTTTTTGTTTTATTTTAGTATTAGTATTATCGCCATAATATTTTGTTAAGATTTTAAATGATTTTACTTTCATAGATTTTCTTTTTTTTTTATACGTGTCTATCTTTTCATTACGATTATTTATTTAGCTTTAGTTAGCCTACTTCATCTTAAACTAGTTTAACAATTTTTTTCTTTTTACATTTTGACCCGGCAACTAGGCCAAAAATAACAAATAAATATAATCATTTAGGTTTTTATTTCAATTAATGAAAATGTCTTTTTTATGGCTTCAGTTTTAGTTCTAAACTGAACTTTAATTGACTTCATTCTAAACCTATCCTCGTTCGCCGCCAATCTACAACATCCCACCAAATCTGAAAAGAAGGAAGTTGCTTCTTCAAAAAAGCGTTTGTTGGATTCCTCGAGCAATCCTGCAGAATCAGTCAATCGATGTGTAATAATGACCAGATTAAACAATGTTCACCCGAGGAGTTTCATTATTGAACGCCGAGACGCGGCTGTCCAGATCAACACGGAGAGATTCGGACTCACCCTTCATCGTGGTCTTCGTCGGCTCGGCGAAGAGCGGGATGAGTAAGAGGTAGATGAGGTAGACGAAGGACAGCCAGTTGTACCGGAACAAACATGCTGTGAAATCAAGAGAAAATGATGAGCGTGTTTGTCTTCTGTCTCCAGACCGTGATAACAGCTCATAAATCAGACGCTGCTTCTACTAGAGTCTTTAATTAGAGAGGAGGCCCTTCATTCATTAAAGGATGTGATACGCTGCATGCAGCCGCAGGCTCGGCGACGTCCTGTCAAACCCCGCATTCCTGCCCATCATCACCCGATCCTCCTCAAACACACGCCTGCTTCAGGGAGGGAGCGATCAGACACGCACCTTCGTCCCTTACACTCGGAGCCTGATTTATAATGCATGCTGAAGAGCGTGAATATAAAAGCTGACGGAGAATCAACGTGGTTTATACACCATGAACGATAGATCGTTGCACATAAATGAGAACGACGCGCGTCTAAAGTCTAGCAATTTACTTTTATAGTAAATTAAAGGATTGTGGAAATATACATACAAACCCCTTCAAAGACAGGAGGTCAAGTAAAGTAAAAAGTAGTGCTTCTGATGCATAAAAACAACAACAAAAACGATTAATTGCACGTTTCTATGCGATTAATCCCACCTTAGTTTTTAAACATATTTTTATGTTGCAATAATTTCACATGCAATCTTCTAATTAATGTACAAATGTATTTGTTCAACGGCATCTTTTTTATATGACTGCTATGGAGTAATACTGACTTCCTTATAAACATAAAATAATAATAACAATACTTAACCACTGAGTATAGCCATTAATCATTACTTTACATATAAGAACCATCATTTTAAACGTGCATTAAGCTGAACTTAATACAATCTTCACATAAACCCATTTTAATCAAGGTCATATTTAGCTGCTAGCCGTGGCCCTCGGCAGAAATACACCACAACTGATTCTCAAACACTACACAGAAGTAAACACGTTGATTCCCGCCGAGCTGCTCAATATTAGGTTGTCTCTTTAGGATCCGTCACTCGCACGCAGTAGAGTCAAGTTTGCCAATTTCTAAATAAGCGAAATCACACAGATTCGTACGAAAGCAGCATTCGAGCTAGTGATTGAGAGCTAAAACAACATATAACATCTCTTCAGTTGTAATAATCATGCACAAGGTTTAATGCGCTGAACAAACGGGGCTCAGTGCTGACGGACGTCTTCTGAAGCCCAAAGAGAAGATTAAACATGGTATTTCTGGGAAGTGTTCAGTCCCCTGCCGGACGAGCCAAACGTACGCATGCTTTATTAATCGTGTGGAGCTGCCCTGTTAGAAACACTGAATCAGTCTTAATTAAATCAAGCATCTCTCCTTCATCTGCTCCATCTGACTGTTTTTGCATCGTTTCTTTGGCGTCTTTGAAGACGCGTGAGCCTTGTTTTCTCGGACAAATCGTGCAGAGCTAATGCAAAACCAGCGAAGGGAGGACAATTTGCTTTGGTTTGTCTCATTTGAAGCCACATCCTGGCTTTTCCCAACCTGGAAATGAAACATGCTTCAGCTGCACAGAGCGAGCTCTTCTCCGTTCCCTCGTGAACTAAACCCGACCGCAGCACAAACCGACGGGATGCGACCTCCAGCCGTCATCTCAAGATCCCACGAAAGAACCGTTTGATTTTAGAGACTACACACGACTGGAGGAAGCTCACCAAAGATGACATATCTAACCAAAAGTCTAAAAATCATATGTTGCATTAAAAAAATTATGCTTTTTTGCAATAATTAAGCACATTTCCCTGAACAAGTGAGGACTGTCACTGTATATCTGAGAGAAATCAATACTTTTATCAATCAAGGATGCATTCAATTGATTTATAGTATTTAAAATGGTTTATATTTCGAATAAACGCTGTTCTTTTGAACTTTCTATTCATCTGTGTATCCTGAAAAATAAAATGCATCACAGTTTCCACAAACAGTATTATTGTTCTCTACACTGATAATAATCAGAAATGTTTGTTGATCAGTAAATCAGTATATTATTCTGATTTCTGAAGATCATGTGACACTGAAGACTGGAGAAATGATGATGAAAATCACTGAAATAAATTACACTTTAACACACATTCACAGAGAAAACAGATGTTTTAAATAGTAAAAATATATAGATTTTTACTGTGTTTTTATATCAAAATAGATGCAGCCATGTTCAGCACAAGAGGCTTCTTCTTCCGAAACACGAAACATTGTATTCTCTGTCATTCAATTATTTCTAGATAGATAGCTTGGTCCTTAAAGGAACGTTCAAATAAATGCACAAATAACTGCATGCGTCTTAAAAAACGAGTGCGTTTAGCCGTTTCTAAAGGTCTGTCTCTGTCTGCGTTAGCATGGTTTAGTGGTGGATTGTGGGGGATTTTCAGCACAAACACTGATTTAGATTTGGAGGCCGCGTCCATCCATCTCTGTATTGTGTGACGCCGGCCGCCTGAATGCGGTCTCAGTTTGTGGCGTTAGCAGGATTAGCTTCATTAACGCTTCCCAGACGCCAGCTTCGGCCCTTCATCGTCCGTGTTTAGAGCCGAAGCGATGGGCTGCCGGCCATCACAAACACACCGCCGGACCCCGATGAAGTCAGCTTTGTTTTCATCGCCGCGCTGCTAACGCTGAGCTCATTAGCCCCGTGTAGTAAGCACTGTTCGAGCGGCTCGTTTACGCTGACCGGCATCTCTCTGGCGAGCTTCAGCACAGCATTCTGGGATTGAACCGTCTATCTGCGTCTCATATCGTTTGGTTTTAAAACCAAACGGTGACAAAATGTGTGAAAGATGGTACACGGTTTACAGTTAGGATACAGAACGCAACACTGACGTGGACGACACAACTAGTCTTTCAACAAAACAGTTTTTCAAAAAACGAATTGTGACAAAATCCATCAATAAATCGATAATGCATCAGGCAAACTGCAGTAAAGGTTAAGATATCGGAAAAGAGATGCATAATGTATTAAAGTTAGTTAACTGAGAGTTTTGCCATACACACATACATTTGTACACACACACACACACACACACACACACACACACACACATTTTAAACTGGTATTCAGTATCAGAAATAAGAAGTAATTTAATTAATCATAATAACACAAAAAGCATTAGACATAATAAAAGCTCAAAAATGTTAGAATAAGAAAAAGCTTCTCATTGGTTATTTTCACCTTCAAGTTTTTGTACTGCATGAATAAATAACTGCACAGAATACATATTTTGATAATATGCACATGTATTTATTTATATATATTTTTTTCGAAATATATACATGCATCTGTGTGCATTTGTATATAGATAATAAAACGCATTTGTTTTGTAAAGAAACACTTATTTAGGATGTGATTAATCATTTGACGGCACTATTATAAATGTAAAATATTTTGATCTATGTTTAAATATTATTCGAAACAATATAATATTGCTATTTTAAAAACCGTGACGCTTCAGGGGTGTTGAGTTAAAACAACAAATTGTACGACATACCTATAACTCGCATATAAGCGTTTTAACCTGACACTCCTAAATGATTCTTTGACTGCGGCTGAAATGTAAAACTGAATGGATCCGTTTGATCTCGGACGGGTCGAGTTAAATGAGTCAGAACGTCAAAGACATGTCTGTAATCAAGCGCTGTTGTGAGTTTAACAGAAGCTCAACATCTCATCTCCACCGTCTTCTGTCTGAAAGTGTTGATTTAACTCTCTGTTAAACAGATCATCCGTGCTTTATTATCATTACCCAGATTCTTTATTTCAAAACCAGTTTGCTTTTGATTTCTCACGAAGAACTTTTTGTACACGCGTGTTTTTCCGCAAGTAACAGGCCTCGAGGAAACACCGCGTATAGTAGCATATTTGATTGGAAATAAACAGAGATAATGTTCGTGACTCGGCTGAACGAGTGCAACATCTGTGATTAATGTTTCAAAATGTGTTTTAATTTGCATTTTGCGTGTCAAATGTTGTTAAACGCGGTGCTGTAAACCCGTCCGGTGCCCTTTAGTGGATGTGAGTCAGAGTCTTCTACGCTAAAATAATGTTTGAGAAAATCTCCGCACTCTCTGGCAATGATACAGACCGCTCAGACCTTTGATTTAATGAGTCACTCAACCCAGCTTAAAGCCAGAAATGAAAATATCCCCAACAGCAGACCAACCACTAACCATCTGATAATGGGCTCCAGCCTGACACACATCTTCTGTTCACTCAGTTTGTGGAGGATGCAAATATAAAGAGATATGCAAGAGGACAGATTTTATATATATATATATATATATATATATATATATATATATATATATATATATATATATATATATATACACACACACAACTTCTTAAAAAGTTTTATAAAAGGGATTAGGACCCATGAACCAAACCAACTACAAAGTGGATCGAAACATTGACAAATTTCATTTTGTTTGTTTGGAGGAGAAAAAAGCAAACCCAACAACAACAAAAAAACTAAATCTAATGAGACATCGTGTGATTTTACAGTAAAATACCATTAAATGTCTGTGAATGAGAAAAACAACAAGCAGTTAATTTACAGTGAAACAACATGTTCTGAACATTTCCTGTATTTAAAAGGTTATTTGATTTCCTCATAAATTACAGATT
The DNA here is from genome assembly GCF_018831695.1 of Puntigrus tetrazona. Classification (NCBI taxonomy): domain Eukaryota; kingdom Metazoa; phylum Chordata; class Actinopteri; order Cypriniformes; family Cyprinidae; genus Puntigrus; species Puntigrus tetrazona. The sequence goes on along the minus strand of NC_056722.1, from coordinate 6,967,272 downwards.
TTACCTGTAAAAATTACAAATAGTGTTGTATATGTTTTTACATTTTTGCTGTCTTTTTTACTGAATTATTCTGTCAATCACAGCTTTTGTTGTTCATGTAAAATCAGCAGGTTTATTCTTTTTTTATAGAAAAGTAATTTAAATAAATTTTGTATTTATTTTATGTATTACTGATCCTACTGAAATTAACATTTGAATTAATTTTATTTTTGCATTTATTTAAAAATATGCATAGAAAAGTAACGGAGCTGAAGCTGCTTTATCCCAGCTTGCAGCTCCTGACTCTGATTGGTGGAGACTTCTCTGTAGAATCATGGGTAATGTAGTCTTTCACCAGGAATTCTGCTGTTCAACATGATTATTAAAAAATTTAAAAAAATGGCCATCAGTTAACCTACTTACAGTAGGTCTGTTTTTAACGGTTTATAAGTTATCATTAAAAATGAGTTTTTCAGCTTTTGTAAACTATTATTAAACTGTCCAATCAGAATCCAGTATTAAACGCATGTGATGACTCAAACTGTGGTTTCTATCATTCATGAACGCAGCGCTGCAAGGATTACGGACACCTTTAGAGGATTCAGAAAGATTCAGAAAGATTCAGAAAGATTCAGAAAGATTCAGGAAGATTCGGGAAGATTCAGAAAGATTCAGGAAGATTCCGAAAGATTCAGGAAGATTCCGAAAGATTCAGGAAGATTCAGGAAGATTCAGGAAGATTCAGGAAGATTCCGAAAGATTCCGAAAGATTCAGAAAGATTCCGAAAGATTCAGAAAGATTCAGAAAGATTCAGAAAGATTCAGGAAGATTCAGAAAGATTCAGGAAGATTCAGGAAGATTCAGAAAGATTCAGGAAGATTCAGAAAGATTCAGGAAGATTCAGAAAGATTCAGGAAGATTCAGGAAGATTCAGAAAGATTCAGGAAGATTCAGAAAGATTCAGAAAGATTCAGGAAGATTCAGAAAGCACGGACTGGTTTCACGTGAATTGTTTTGCTGTGTTCTGTTCACAGAACGTTGTGTTCTAATCTTAAGCGTGGTGAATGAAAATATGAATACATGCTGGGATCTGGCATAAGTGTTTTATTTGGTTAGCTGTTGGAATTAAACGTCCCAGCATTCCTGGCAAAGACTTTTACACCCAACCTAAATAACACCGATGTTGACATTGAAATAATACCAAAGTTCACAAAAATATACTCAAAAATACCCAAAATACCAAATTTTATATTAGAACTGAACATTAATGTCAGGCATAAATGTGTCAGTTCATTGATGCTGGGGAATTTATGAGCGTTTGAGAGGACAGAAAAACCACAGGCAGAAATAGAGAGGTGCGTCTGCATCGAAACCATGTTCACACACACACACACACACACACACACACACACACACACACACACACACACACACACACACACACACACACACACACACACACACACACACACACACACACACACACACACACACACACACACACACTCACACACACACACACACACTCACACACACACACACACACACACACACACACACACACACTCACACACACACACACACACACACTCACACACACACACACACACACACACACACACACACTCACACACACACACACACACACACTCACACACACACACACACACTCACACACACTCACTCTCACACACACACACACTCACACACACTCACACACACACACACACACTCACACACACACACACACTCACACACACACACACACACACACACACACACACACACTGGTAACTGGATATGTTATTTCTTCTGCTCTGTTTACGTTCAGACTGAAAAGTCTCAGTTTGGCCCATCGCTGAGAGCTTATCTGTTTATAGTTAACTAAAACTAAACTCAAAAAGACCGAAGACTATTTTAAAATTAAATTTAATACAATTAAAAAAAAAAAAGCTTTGCATTTGCTTTGCATCACCCCAATAACTAGAACAGAAAAAAGCATGTTATAATTATTTACAGGTTTTTCATTTTATTTTTGTTTTAGTACATTTATTGTTGTTGTTTTTTTTCACTTGCTTCCTTAATTCCTTCCTTTTTTTACCATTTTTTTTTTTAAATGTTGTACAAATCATTTCAACTGTATATTTAATTGAACTTTTCAGTTAAACCTTTTAGTTGAATGTACTTAATCCTAAAAGAAAAAGTAGTTGATAATAAATGATAATAAAATAAAGAAATAGACTATAAAGTGAACACAGATCTATTGGGGCACTTAATGTAATTTTACAGTAAAATACTGCTAAATATACAGTATAAATACATCATTTTTGAAAAGAAAAAAAGGTTTTCCTTTGTAAAGTTGTATAATTCCCCTCAAACGAGTTGGTAGTTTTTCTTCTTCTTTCAGTGTGTTTTGACAGCATCAGCTCTATTTGGATTTTATGCAGTCATATTTCCTTGATCACGTTTGTTTCGGTGTCTGACCGAAGATATATCTGAAGAAATGAAGCAGTTAACCCCGAATCAGGTGCGTTTGGTCTGTACGTGTTTATAATCGATCTGCATTTTGACCAAAAAGTCAAAGAAAAGCTCTTTAGCCTCTATATATACGGAGATGATTCAGTGCAAAGAAATAAACAGGCCTATACGCCGTGTTAATATCCATCATCGGAGTTTACGCTGAGACTCGAACAGGTTTATGCCGATAGCATGTCTACAGTCTATTAAGATGCTTTATGAGTGATCTGGATTTAATACACATTTTGTCTGAGATATGAAGTAAACTCTCGCCGCTGTGCTCCACAAACAAGAGATCTGTTGGAGAGGTCTCTGTCGTCAGCCGCTCGCTCGTAATGTCATCAAAGCCTGTACGATTACAGGCCTCACATTCACAAGAAACCAGAACCAGAGAAGCCACACTGAGACGCTCATTCACAAATAACAGAAGCAGGATTACAAACAAAGGTTCCTCAAAGAAGCAGCCAGCCACAGGTTTTCTTTAAAGAACCACCCATTTCTTTATAAGCTTTTTAGAATTCTTTCGCCTCAAAGAAGCTTAAAGGTTCTTCAGATATTAAGACAGAAACGTGAATAATGTGAATAACTTATATAAAGTATGGCTAGTTCATTGAAATAAATATGCATTTAATTTAAGGTATTATATGAAAAATGTGTAAAATATTTTTACACAGTTCAACTTGTTTTAAGTATGTCAAACGATTAATATTGGTGCAAAAAAAAAAAAATATATATATATATATATATATATATATATATATATATATATATATATATATATTTTTTTTTTTTTAATACGTGTACCATGAATATATAAAAACAAATGCATACATGCATATATTTAAGAAAAATATATTAAATATGTTATATACAACATAAAATATATGAAAAAATATTTACACAGAAATATTTTCTAAATATACGTATATATAAATGAACACACACATTATTTATCTGTGTGTACTTGGTATATTATGTAAATAAAAATTTATTTTGGATGTAATTATTAGTTTGACAGCACTATGATAGTAGTTTAGTTTATATAGATTTATATTTTCCATTTTCGTTTGCACATTTGCACATTTGTTTAGTTTGCATGCAGTTTTCACTCATTTTATTTTATTCAATTGATTTTATTTTTAAAAAAATTGTGATTCGATTTCAGTCGACGTTTATTATTTAGTACTAACTTTAACATACAATACCAGGTTAACATGTTTTCCAGGTAAACAGAACAGAAGTGCTCGGTGTGCAGATGATGAAAGCGCAGCACACACACACACACACACACACACTCACACGCACACACACACACACGCTCACACACACACGCTCACACACACACACACACACACACACGCACGCGAGCGCCGAAGGTTCTGTGTGTTTGTTTTGTCTGCCACCGAAGCTTTCAGGCTTCATGGAGAGCGGCCGGCGCTCAATAGTTAACCTTCAGCGTCCGCTCGTCACTTCAGCTCCCTCAAACACAGCTGTCCCACGCAGCTCACGCTCACAGAAACACGCTCCACGTCTCAAGAACCTGCAGCTGCTGGCTTTCGTGGCGAGAGAAGGTTCTTCAGACCATAGAAAGCTAAGAAAGAGGTGGTTTGACTGAATGGAACCAAAAATGGTTCTCTTGTCTAACAATATTGCTTTATATTTCAGTTTAAATTTGTATAAGTTGATAAGTTAAAGCATATTGCCACGATTTATTAATCATATCTTTTTTACAGACAATAAAACTGCGACTCAACCAATGGCGTCAGTTCGGGGGCGGAGCCTTCCGTGTTTCTGACCAATAGCAGATGGGGGAGCGGTTTTGTTTCAAAATTGAAACAAAGTTTCAAAATAGTTTTTTAACCTTTTTTCGCTGTGCGACAAAGGAGTAATAAAAAAGAGGCTGTAGTCCGTTCTGAGAGCATCAAGCAATTATAAAATGCTTTTAAAATATGATCTAACGTGTGAGAAAGAAATGATGCCGTTTTGGACAAAAACATATGACGTATGGCAACATATTCGCAAATGAAATGTGTGTACATATATTAAAAGCAGGGTTTAAAAACAGCCTCGTTTGAGTGTGAATGTGCTGAAAGTAACACTTCAACATAAAAAAGTCATTCAAACTAGAAAAATGCTGAAAAAAAATGCAAAACAAAGAGTTAAGGAAGGCGTTAAGACAGAGAAGCGCCGGAGAACGGCTTCAGCTCGCTCCGAGCCACACAAAAGCTCCTTTCAGGTACAGAGATGTATTTCAGAGAGCGAGCTGTCAGATTACAGACAGGAAACGTTTAAGATAAAACTCCATGAATAGTCGTTCTGTGCAGCAGGAGAAGAAAAAGCAACACCCAGAAGGAACACATGAGCGATCAGAACACGTTTAATATAAAACTGGCTTCGGCCCGTTTCAGAGCGGCCCTGTATGACCACTCTCCCGTACACTACCAGTCAGCAGATTCTGAACATTAACAGCTTTTTTAGCTTTTAAAAGAAGTGTCTTCTTCGTTCCAAAAAAAGCAGCAACATTGTGAAATAGTTTTACTATTTAATATAACTTCTTAAAGAGTGATTTATTTCTGTGATTTTCAGCATCATTCCTCCAGTCTTCAGCGTCACGTGATCTTCAGAAATCATTATTAATATGCTGCTCAAGAAACGTTATTATTATTAACAGTTGAGTGCATTTTTCTTTTGATTCTTTTGATGCCAAAAATCGGCATTTATCTGGAAAAATACATCAACAAGAAGAAAAAAACACCTTTGTAACATTAAACGCTATAGTAATACTCTTAGTAAGTGATCAAAAGTGATGATTAAGACGTTTATATTATTACAAAAGATTTCTATTTCAGATGAAAGCTGCTCTTTTGAACTTTCTATGCTTCAAAGAAACCTGAAAACAATTCTTCTCAGCTCGGTCTTGAGCAGTGAACCTCGATCACACGCATGGAGGAATGGTTTTAAAAATTCATCTTTAAAATCACTGGAATAAATAGGATTGGAAATAGAACAGCTGTTTTAAACAGTAAAATATATTAAAAAAATACCGTACTTTGGATCAAATAAATGCAGCCTTCGTGAAGAGAAGAGAATAATAATAATAATAAAAAAAAAAAACCATTAAAAATCTTAAAATGTCCAAAAACTTGACTGTGTATGAATATGTATGGATTAAACACAATCCCGAATATGATAAAGAAAGCTTTAATAAGCTCTATTACGCAGCCTCTTATGAAGATAAGAGCTCGTCCGTTCACTCCAGGCTCTGAGCTGAATCTTCTCCGTCTCCTTCAAACTCCGAGACATGGTTAACATTTACAGCTGTGCTGTCTGGACGAGCTCAAGCAGAACTAAAACGTCTCCTCAATGGAAGATCAAGCGGCGTGCCAGGTCTGACTCGGGCGATCGCTGATGTTTCCCGACTCCTTCAGCTCCTCTAATCCCCAGGGCTTTTGTCTGCCGTGCAGGGAGGAACCGGGCCGGGATTCAGACACAAAAGAGCCGAGGCGCGAGACAAAGCGGGGCTAAATGGAGCGAGACTCTGAGCGCCGTCGGTGAAGGAGAGCGTTGAAGACGTAATTAAGGTGCAGAAGATCCTGGGATTTCTGCAGAAGTCTGTGATTGGGAGTTTAGCACGAAGGTAAAGAGCTGAAGTGGTTTCTGTGTGCTTCATCACAACCAGACCTTCTCCACGCTCACAGCCTTAAACACAACCAGGCATGAGACTACACCGATAACCGTGACTATAGTAGTGTCCACACCGATGGATGAAACCTTCTGCTCATTATAACAGAGACTGCTTTAGTGTCAACTTCATTAAAGTGGAACTTTACTAACATTCGCTAACATCATTTGAAGCCTTATATATGTATAAAATGTATTGTAAAAGTAGTTTTAATTCATGAATTATGTCTTGTAATGCACACTAGAATTAACTGTAAGATCTGATGAATAATTGTAAAACATTACAATACATTATAACTCTTACCGTTACACTTTTAGAAAGAATAAGGTATTAAAAGACTACAAATAAATATTATAATGCATTTTAACTACAAATACCTTTACAGTGCATCGTACATAGGGCTTAACCGAAACATTTTATTTCAGCGGTTACTAAAATTTTATTTATTTTGATTCTGTTTCACTTGTGCTAAAATAACTAAAGCTTAAACATAAATAAAAAATAATAAAAACTCCGCACTGTAGATATTAAAAAAACACTAAAATGACCGAAAAAAGCTAAAACTTTAAATAAATGCTAAAATTTAAATAAATACAGAAAATACGAATTAAATAAAATAGTATATAAGTGATACTAAAATAGCTCTGGTATTGTTATCGAGTAATTAAAAGCTGTACTGTTATTGTTATTATTCTGACTCACGGCGTGAACGTGCCTCAAGGCAACAAAACAAGAAATGATGCTGGCAACCATTTTGACGGTATTTCTGATTGAAAACAGTTGTGTAAGTCGTGCATAAAGCAATGCAGTTTCACCAGAATCCCCCACAAGCTCGTTCCTCCAATCAACCTGGGATATACTTGACATTCAACAAGAAAACGGGGTGGGATTTCATGCTTTGAAAGCGACTGGATTGTGAAAAGAAACGCAGAATACAAATTCGCTTGAAATCAGTAGCGGTTTGGCCGCTGACTAACATCATCCGCAAGGAAAAGCCAGCAGGAAAGTAAACAGGCTTCAGATTTTTGACTTTAATGACATTTAGTTTCATTGGAGCTTTGATACTCCTTCACCAAACAAATCATGTTTGCTTTCAAACAGCAGTGAGGGCTTCAGAAGTACTCAAGTTAGCGGTTAAATGAGTCTACTAGTCTGTTTAGAGGAATAAAGAGGCGTAATGAGAGCGTGACGAGTACGGCCTGACGTTAAAGGAACTCAGAGACGTGGATCTTCATCTCCTTTCTGCCCGCGCCGGGTCAAACGCTCATAGACGTACTGCTCGTACTTCAACGTAAAGCAAAGTTTGCGTGAGGTTTCTGGAAGAGAGACGCGCCAAGAGAAGCGGACGCAAATATTTGATGCTGGGTCGACTTATAAAACTAAATAGCTGCTGTTTACGTCCTGTATACGCAAAAACAAAACATTGCCCTCGAACGCAATGAGATGTTTAGGCCCAGAAGTCTGGGTTCACCTTCAGGCCCGATCCCACCCACAGATCTCCTCAGCTCGTGTTTATGATGCTCAGATTACTGACCTGATACTCAAAACATTTCAAAACCAATAAAAGCGGAAGCCGGCGCTTTATTTGGCTTTGATTTTCATTATTTCTGCGAACCTCTTTAGAAAAGCCGTAAAACTCAAAAAGGACGGCTTGCTTACCCAAAAGAGCAGGGTTTGACCTTTGCTTGGTCCTCTTTCTAGGTTCACAGAAAGCATTTTGTCAATTCAAAAAAAGTGACAGTAAGTCCTCTTTCTCCTGACCTGGCTGTATTTCCTCCACGCCACGTATAATACCAGGATTTATCACAATATTTAACATCAAGCACTGATGGGTGAGAAAATGAAAACTTGTTTGTTCTTATTTAAACCGGTTCCCTTCATTTAAGACCATGTGCTTTTATTTTTCCCTGATTTGTGTGTTTTACCTTGCTTTCTGTTGTAGTCGTTTTATTCTGTGTTTTTATGATTTATTACTAATATTGTCAATTGAAAACAGAACAATTTCAAGCGGCAAAACATTCGTTTTTTGTCAAATAAGATGCTGCCCAACCTAACTGTGTGTTTAATATTAACGAGCATGAGGAAAATGTGCATCTCGCATGATGTGGCTTTAAAACGTTATCATCAGTATTACTTTAAGAATCAGATATTTATACGCGGAACTGATATATTTCGTCATAATTTCTTCAATTCACCCTGAACTTTTATTTTGGCGGGCCGTTGAGTCTAGCGTGTGTTTGATGGTAGTTGTTCTCTAGAGATGATGTTTGTATTCTACTCTTAGATTCATCCACCTACCTCGCCCTGATTTCTAAATGACCCAAAAAGCAGTGACTGAAAAGTGGTTTCAACCGATCTAAGCCTCAGAGAGAAGGAGCGACAGGCAAAACACAAAGATTTCAGGCAATCCGCAAAACTCCAGTCCGGACATGCCCGGGAAAAACAGCACGTATGGTTTAAAAGCGATGCATTTTGACTTCTTTTGACTTGATTCAGATGCTGATTCAGATGCCGCATGAGACGCCGAGCCGATGATCTGAACTGACTTCGAGCTTCTGATGCGTCTCGTGTTAGTGCTGTCAAACGATTAATCTCAAATAAAGGTTAGTGTTTCCGTGCTGAACACACGCGTGCATGAATTATTTCAAGCTGCAGTCTGAGATTAATAAACAGCCCTTAATACTGTAGCCGGATCTACTTCTGTGTTTATGTCTATGACGAATCACGCGGAACCAGACTAAATAGTCCCTATATAAACACTTATATGTGCACTTTAGTGATTCGAGACGAGACAAATGTTAAAAATCGTGAACCGATACCCGCAGAAGAAAAACTACAGGTTACGGCCGGTTTCGACCAGTTCTTTAGAGTTACTTTAAGATGGTATTAACCAACATATCTTCAAATAGTCGTATCTCAGCCAAATATTGTCCTATCCTAACAACCCTTAATCTTATTTATTCAGCTTTCAGATGACCGGACCGGGTCACATATGTTGCTGACTAGGTAGGCAGCTCACTAGGGACTGAAACAGCTCTCTCTCTCTCTGATCTGCTTTGAGTTGGCGTTTTTATCACAAATAAACAGCCTTTGGAGAACGCTTTGCGAGGAAGCAGAGATCTGCGGCAGTTCAAGCCCTCTCTATCTGAGAAAACAGCGAGACGCCGCCGGGACGCAGACGACCGAGAGTGTCGGCATGAAGCACTGCGTCTGATCTGTTGTCTGTCTAGTGCTTACTTTATCCAGACCGCGTGTTTGGACGAACACCGAGTGCCGTATTACTCATCTCGCACCAGAACAGCTTGATTCATCGCAGGGAAGGAGTGGGGAGAAAACCAGCTGAATAGTAATACTGTGCGTGAATCAGAGCTAGAAATCATCAAGCTGCAACCGGCACTGAAATACTAACTACAAACACTGGAAAGATGAGCGTATAGCATCAAGACCAATCTCAGTGAGAGTTAAACTCTACACGAATAACAGCATTTTGTTGATTGTTGACCTTTGTGAAGCAAGATTATCAATGAATCAATCATAGTTCACAACAGAATCATAACTGATGGCTTCGGCGTCTTTTTAAAAGACTTGTTGGCCTCCAGAACTTAACGGAGACTCTGCTCTCGTCACTGAGGATGTGAACGAAGGAGGATTCAGAGACTCCTTGAGAGTCTAGAAACTGTGCGGGTTTATTGAACAAATATACTGAGAGTTAAGCTTATGATGAAGCTACGCTTCAGTTCATCTTCATCAGTTCATTTACGGTCAAAGAAATGACAGGACCGTGGTGTCCGTAGAGTACAGTCAGTAAAACTGGTGAACGAAAGACGAAAGACGAACAAAATCACAAAATAGACTAAAATGACTATTAACTTAATAATACCATAAAATGGTATAATCATAAAATAAAAAACAGATCTAAAACAATATGCCAAACCCATTAAAACACCAGTTACCGTTTATAATCGTTTTTTTTCTAATTCACTATTAAAATCTAAAAAAAATAAATGTTAAGTTAATTAAAATATAAAAAAATATTAAATGAATTAGATTCCATAATGAATATATATATATATATATATATATATATATATATATATATATATATATATTTTAAATAACAAGTTCTATATTTAAATATATCTATATAGCTAAATCACCATATTTAATAGCCACGTTGAACTTACTGAAATTAGAAATTAATATTGAAAAAGTAAAAATAACTAAATTAAGATTTTTAAATAACAATAAATCTACTTAAAAGCATATTTTATAAAGTTTTATAAGTTCTAAAAGAGTTCATGTTTCGTTGCTATAAAATGTGCACGAGGAAAACGAGTGGAATATTAATCAAAATATGGCCAGATAAGTTAACAGAATGATCTAAACGTTGTTCTACACGCACGAGCACGTAACGTCGTTCTGTCTCAGCTGTAGAAGTGTTTACCTGCGGCGAGGCAGACGGGCAGCAGCAGTCTGAAGACCAGTCCACAAACCACCTCCGAGGCCATCACGACCCGACCCGACCCGACCCGACCCGCACGGATCACACACACCGCCGGGAAACCCGCATGATCCGGTCCCGTCTAGTCCGGTCTAGTCCTCATGGTCACGGAAGGCTGAAGATCTCCAGATAATCCAGGCAGGCTCCTCACTTCTCCTCAGGCATGCCTCGGGCTCCGCTCTTACCTGTTGACGGGAGGGATCATGCTGCGGACGCGTCCCGGTCCCGGTCCCGGTGCCGGAGGAAAGTCGCTTCTCGCTCGCGGCTGGGAGAGTCTGGCATCTGGACGCGCTTTTTCTCCTCCTCAATGAACAGAAGGACCACCCTGAAATCCTCTGACGAACCCGTCCTCCAGTCAGCAGACGAGGAGGAGCTGGAGCCGCGCTTCTCTGAGGAAAGAACGCTTCATTTCAGCCACGTTTAAACGATACAAAAAGGCTAAATCTGCTTATTTAAGGGCAGTTCAAATAGTTTGCTATCAGTTGGCTTACCTTAAAAATGCCTAAATACAACTACACCGCTTTCCAGTGCAACGTGCTCGAGACGGATAGAGAAAGTTTTTAGAAAGCAAATGAACGATTACGCGCGCTTTTAAATATTGTTTATATCGCATTTACTCTATATTTTATTGAACTAGCCTATATTTGTGACCTTGCACCGTAAAACCTGTCAGTTTTGCGAAATTGATTTATACATATCTTATACACATCTTTTTTTTTGTTTTTTTTTGGACAGGATAGTATTTGTCTGATACACAACTTTTTTTACTGAGGGTGCAAAAAAACAAAAAAAACCGTAATATTGAAAAAAATCTCCTTTAAAGCTGTCAAAAAGAAGTACATTACTAATCAAATATAGTTATATTTACGGTAATTTACAAAATGTCTTCTTTGTATTTAATATCCCAGAAAATTGTGAGTCAAATGACTCATTTTTATTATTTTCTTTACATACAGACGTATTTTTATTTTTACTTGTAATGTTTGTTTGGATGTAAAAGTAAATAAATCGTATTAGAGAAGCTGCAGCGCCATCTAGAGCTTGATTGTTCTGAGCTCAAACTCTTTCAGAGCATTAAGGTAGATCTTAATTTAAAGAGACAGCATTTCTCTGAAATGGATTCAGTGGAGTCACTCCTCAGAGCTGAAAAGTTATGGTCTGATCTTCTGTCTTCTCCAGATGTTCACAGTGGTGACTCTCCTTCTGACGGCACCCATTCACTGCTGGGACGCATTTCTACAAACCTGATGAAGAAACACACTCTCTCTATCTCCTTCGGGACATCCGTGGTTGAACCGGTGCTTTAACGTTAATAAGAACGGATCATGGCTGCTTCGGGAATGATTGAGACCTGAGTTTGGTAATTGTTGTTTCTTCATGGTTTAAATATATATATATATATATATATATATCTCAGAGTTGGCGGTTTTAACTGAAATCCAGAAAGTCTTTCCAAAGTCGTGTTTTCTGGATCTCCGGACAGACCGTATAGAGCCTGGGCCGGATTCAACTGGATCTGCCAAAATTCTGACCTATATTTCATTTCCAAGAGCGCATGCGTATGGATTTAAACGTCTGGATGCGTTACTTTTTACAGAGATCCAGCACGAAACCAAAAAGGTCTATTCAGTGCAAACCAAACGCAGCAGACGAGAGAGAGCTGGATCCACACAGGAGCGCCCCCCGTTAGAGACCCCTTCATCTGGGCTGAAGAACGACTGGACAGCGTTGATTTGAATGTGTTTTTTAATAGTTGATATCAGAGGAAAGCTGCCCCGATACACACACAGATTAGAAAGTGGATTTCATCGAGATCAACGGCAGGAAAACTATAAAAACTGGCAGTGCAAAACTCAAACCTCCGTGTTTTCATACAAGCGTTAGATCTGCAGATCATCCGGTATTCAAAAAACAAACAAACATGAAAATGTCAAATACAGGTTAAAACTGCAGCGCGCGTCAAGAACCTCAGCAGAACCTCTCAAGGATCGGTGAAGGCTTGTAGACGTCTTCATTGAGAAAGGAGTGAGGACATGTGCAACCGGGAGCAAGACTTTCTGTCACGGAGTCCGGTAGAAAAATCTAAACGTGCTTAAAAACAAAACTCAGAAATGATTTATATATGCATACGTGTTTTTAATGGCATTTCCTCTGCTCTCCATAGCGGTGTCTATTTATTCAAACGCACGGTTAAACCCTAATATCGTGAAATATCAGTGCTTTACTCCAGTCTTCGGTGTCACATGATCTTCAGAAATCATCATTGTTATCGTTAACGTAAATAAAGATTCTTTTTAATAACGAGGTTTAGATATTTTACCGGACAACAAGACGCGATCCGGTTAACCGTGACGATCTGAAGCAGAGATTTCATTCGGTGATGTCAAATCAAGCGGAGCGTGTGGAAAATCAGCCGGACTTGGCATCACCCGCATCCTCGTGGTCTCAAGGCACCAGAGGACGTCCGTGGAGAAAGACACTGAATGAACTACAAGCTTTAATGAGTTCAGTCTGCTTGGACGCGGCCTGTGAGCCTGCAGCACAGAAGCAGTCTTGAGTCAAAGAGCTTTAAGATCGTGTTCGTATAAAGTGTCCTACTGTAAATAGATCAAATTTCTCTCAATATTTAGATGTTTTTTTGCTCCCTCGGATTCCCGTTTTTCAAATATCGGCCAAATATCGTCCTTTTTGTCATTCATTGAGCGCTCGGACGACTCACGACTGGTTTTGCGGTCCAGGTTCACGTCCAGAGATGAATCGCTGTTGAAGGACAGATGTGTGCTCTGAGGTAAAAGGCTTAGGATGGGGTCAGAGGTCACGGCAGGTCGTCACGGCCGTAGTTTATTGGCTGCAGCTGTTTGACCACATAGTCTGCGATCTCGAGCGAGCCGGCGGCCACGACCCGTCTGGACATGAGGTCAAGAGCGCCTCCTGCTCACAACAACAACAGTTAACTGACCGGCAATAAAACACACCTGTAACCTGTTTAACTAGCAGCCAGCTCACGCTCAGAGGGTATTATTAGACCGAGATGGCTTTTAATTACCTTAATGAGTTAACATTGAATTAGCTCTTTCTTATATATATATATATATATATATAAATAAAAGAGACAGAGAGAGAGAGAGAGAGAGTCTGTTACAAACTCAATGCAGAAGAAAGTTACTCAAGTAATGACAGATTCATTTTTAAAGCATGCATTTTGTCTTTTTTTTTTTTGTCTAAAACACTTTAATTAATTATTGCCTGATCCTAATAATATCAGTGTGTGTACAGAAGCACATCAGCTGGGGAACAGAAGACATGTGGACTGAGGAGATCTTTGGTGTTGGGGTTGTTATGAGGTGTATTCCTCTCAGGACCCTCGTCTCTCTCTGACCGCGTGCTCATGACTGACCGGCCTCTACAACAAAACCTCTTTGTGTCGCTTCACACACAGACATGCTGTGAACCGTTCCACCACAGAACACACACACACACACACACGCACGCACACACTCGCACACACTCTCATACGCATGCACACACACGCGCACATGCACAAATTTGCACGCACACTCATGCACACACACACGCACACACACACTCACACACACACATGCACAAACTTGCACACACTCACACACACACGCATGAACATCCACACACACACACACACTCATACACACACACACCTGAGACATTTACTATTTTAATGTTGTTTATTCAGTCTTTTTTAATTTTATTTCAATATCTTTCTTATTAAACCTTTTTCATTTTGAGTTCATTTTATTTATTCATTACTTTTATTGATACTTTCTTATACCTTTATTTATTTGTTGAACTATGAGAACTTACTGATGAAACTAACCTGAATGAATTCTACACACAACAGATTTACCAAAGCTAACCTAAACTAAGATGCTTCAAATGTGGAAAACAAACATAATATGACTAAATAGAATGTATTGCAGTTTCTCATGTAGAAAGAATAGTATGCAAACGCCGAGCTACACTAACCTCCTACAGTATAAAGATCCTTTTATGACTGTAGATTTAGTTACAGTTTATATATAAATGTTAAACTCTATGAAATATTGCATAAATGTTTAGATTTTCATCATGCGCTCACCCAAATCCTCGTGTTTAGTTACTGGAGTTTCACTCAGCCTAGCACCTTCCAGCTCAACATTCACAACGGAACGAAATCCCAAAGCATGCATGAAGGAAACGGACTGATGAGACGGGAGCGTGACTGACCTGTGGTGTCCAGGACGTATCCTCCGGCCTCTCGGATGATGACCGCCGCCGCCGCCATGTCCCAGCAGTGCAGGCCGTACTGATAATAGGCCTCGGCCGCGCCGCTAGCGATGTGACAGAGCGCTAGCGTCGAGCTGCCGATGATCCTCACCCTGCGGGTCAAAGGTCAAACCCTGACCTTCACATCACACACTCGCTACACGTGACCCTGGAGCACAAAACCAGTCACGGGGGTCTATCTGAGTGGTTTGTCAGGACAGGATATATATCCCAAGCCGCTTCATCTCGACATCAAAACGAAACACTATTTTGGTCTTTTCGCGTTGATCCTAATAAAAATGAAACGGAGCGTTAAAAACTGAAAACGGCCAATCACTGGAGGAGGTTCAAAAATGGTAAAAGGTCAAATAAATGCATTTTATCAGATGATGATTTGTCAACCTGTTGTTCGGGACTCCCAAATATCAAAATAGGAAGCTTTCATAATCCATAATAGGGACATTTTAATATCCTAATGATTTATGGCAAAATGGTGCATTGTTGTCTATTGCTACAAATATATCCGTGTGTTTTATGACTGCTTTTGTTCTCCACATCACTCTTTATTTCACACACGTGTACAGAGCACTTCAGCGGATGAGTGTTTTCCGACGTACCCATGAGTAGGTGCACTCAACAATTTCTTCATATTCCCTAAAAAGACATCCAGGGTTGCGGGGTCTCTCTTCGCTCCGATCTCTGTGAGAATAAGGGCCTTTGACACATCTGAGGATGAAAGCGTGTCACGTTATTTGTATCAAGGCTACATCTTTTTGAAACTGAGATGAATACGTCACCTGAAAGCTGAATAAATAAGCTTTTGATCTGTTAGGACAGATACATGCCAGGTACAGGAGCTCGTGCAGAATCAGTCTGACGCCGTGGTACGGTTTAAATACTAAAGGCTAGCGGCAAAATTATGTCGGTAAATTGAGATTTACGTTTGGTCAATTTGAAGACGTTTTTATCCAAAGTGAGAATGAGAATCAACCATAAAAGTAATAATAAGTGCTATGAGAATTTTCATTTAGTGCATACAACAAGGTTGTATTTCATTAACTACATAATAGATTAAAAGAAGTATATATATATATATATATATATATATATATATATATATATATATATATATATATATATATATATATATTTATCTGTGAATCCTGAAAAATAAAATGCATGATGGTTTCCACAAAAATATTGTGCAGCACAACTCTTTTCTTGAGCACCAAATCAGTATATTAGATTGATTTCTAAAAGATCATGTGACGCTGAAATTACGGTAAAATTACAGTTTTCACAGAAATGCACATACTGTATGAAATTATTTCTAATTTCTACTGTATTTTTGGTGACATAAATAAAGCCTTGGTGAGTAGAGGAGACTTCTTTCAAAAACATGGAAAAATCTTACAGCCCCCGAACCTTATTATATACTGACCAATAAACTATGAAGATTGTAACTATTAATTTATAATTGAAATAGTTTTATTATGCCATTATAAGTCAAATAGGTAAGTAATTGAAAGCTGACCTCGTTCTTTCGAAACCTGTAGCCGCACACCATTGCAAAAGGCTCCATGTCCTTTCCTGGCCGTGTACAGCGTCCCGTCAAAACAGTGGTAAATGACCCCTAGCTCCAGCTGAGGAGCAGAAATCTTGTGATTATAGAACATAAACACACGACGTCCACGAGAGCGCCCGTAATTCTGAGCCTGTACGGCTTTATCGGTGTTTACCTCTTTCTTTACAGCAAAGCCGATGCTCACCGCCACCATAGGGAAACTGAAAACAACGGATTGTGTGTCGGCAACTCAAGAATATACTTCTATGGCAATTTAAACCCCGCTTATGGTGGTTATGGTACCTGTGCACGAAGTTGCAGGTCCCGTCGATGGGGTCGATGATCCACGTAGGGTCGTCGGTCAGTTCACACTTCACACCAGCAGCAGACGATTCCTCACCGATAAACCTACGATTATATCCAACATCACGTAAACATCCGAGAACAGTCATATACACGGCTGTTACAGAGAAATACCAATCACTTAACACTTCACAGTGAGTCTGGAGTGCCCTTTTATGGATGACAAAGCTAAAAAACCTTCTATGGGAAAAGTAATAGGAACATAGCTTTGATTTACTTTTATTATACAAATTTAAGCTATATAGAAAGTAACTAACTAAATAAAATGTCTCTGTCAGGTATGCAACACTTATTCCCAGTATTCAGTCATACTGATGAAATTAGGATCCCTAACAAAGCGCCACTATTGCTGCTCCCTCTACGACAAGAAGATCGGGCATAGCTTGCGTGGAAGGAGCCTATGCCTTAGTCTCTCCTGACCCATACATTAAGACGTATTGGATAACATTGGGAAAGCGTGCCCTTTCTAGAATCCACATCTTGTCCTTAAGGAGGTATAATGAGAAGCTCACACATATGGCTGGCATTAAGGGCAGCACAACATATGGAGTAACTCTGAGGTGGTCTGCCAAAGGAGAGAGACAGGCTCACCAAGAGAGGAACCATACCGTGGAAGAATTCAAACACGGGATCACTGTGGAGATCAAAACATATGGGCACCTAGTCCAGCACAGAGGTCAATGCGGCAATGCAGAGGAAGAAGCAACACTCCTCGTCTAGTGTGCTCTCACCCCAATCGGGTACGGCATGTCATAGGTGGGAAGTGTGAACAAGAACAAGAAGAACAAGCTTTCTTCAAGGGTACCACTTGCATGTTCACCACAGGGTCAGAACTACTCCTGTGCAGCTCCTTTAGGGCCTATTTCTGGTATCCTGCAGGACTGCCTGAAGGGTGGAGGCAGCCTGTCCAGACAAGACAAGAACTTACAGGTCTTGGATCGGAAACATGCGTTACCCTTCCAGGTCCAAGTTCTTGGACAAAATTGCATCACAACCATGCACTCGACCGAGGGGAACGCTGCATACCCTTGGCCATCCCACCATCGAGGGTAGTGAGGGAGGTACCATGCGTGACCTAGTCACCTCCTCGGGCACTTCAGGGTAGAACGGCACAGGGGCAGGTGGCTGAGAACCAAAAGAATCCAAAGTGGGACACGCAGCCGAGTCCTCATCCCCACACTCCAGCTCTCCGTCCGATGCTGCAGGCGGTCATCCAGAGGAGCACAGGACGAAACGACCAGTCCCTCATTAGAAGAACCGGCATGTTCACCTAGAAACTCCAGGATGGACTCGGCCGGTTTACCCCCTTTTTTGTGGATATTTTATGTTCTTCCTATTCTCCTTGTATGACGTTTTGATTCTTTCGGTTTTCGCTGGTTTGTAATTTGTGATATCTTTTAAAACACCTCTTCAGCTATCCAGAAGAGAACTGGTGCGACTTTGGGCTGCTTGGCTGCTCCTGGTTCCCCATCAGCCACCAGACCAAAGACCTCTGTTAGTGGTTACCGAAGCGGCTTTATATTTATGTGGTCGTTGACAAAAAGACCTGCCCTTTTGGATCAATTCATTCTCTCCATTTTCCGTTAAGAGTAATTTGATGCTGAATGTGAAACGGAAACCCCACATACCTTAACAGCCAAAGACGATCACGCTTACAAGGTATTTCAAAGTTATATGTTTTGATGGGTTCACAACATACTATCAGAAACATATTCTAGTCTAGTCTGAGAGATGGTAGGCATGTAGTTGTGATTTACTGAGAAGTAGCTGACATGTAGTTACTTATAGTAAGAGTTGCTAAAGTGGACTATCAGAATAAAGCGTAACAATTCAACTTTAGCTTACTTAACAATAGTGCATTTCTCGATACGCGTCCAAAACACAAGGACTTGTGAGTGAGTGAGTGGTTATGTTTAGATGTGTGGAGATGTGTGGAGTAGGTCACGCAAGGCTGGTGTGTGTTTGCACCTGTGTGAGGGGTATTTCTCCCTGAGCGTGGAGATGATGAGCTCCTCCACCTGATGGTCTGCCTCCGTCACCAGGTCGGTCGGAGTGCTCTTGCTGCTCACCTGCTTCTCCTGCTTCACCGCAGACTGAACCATCTGAAGAAGAAAAAGACCACGGTAAGGAGGTCTGCTGCTGGCAGACTAATATCAGGCTTCTTATATTATATATATACATACATACACATACACACAAGCAACATTAAATACTACCATCACTGATATTACCACTGTACTATACTGCAGAGTTATTGTTAACTATAAAAATGTTTCCGTCGAATGGAATAAAGCTTAAATAAAAATAAATGATAAAATATAAAAATTCACATAAAATAATAAAAATAAATACAACGAAAATTTTAAATCTTGTTTTACAACTATTATTAAAGCTACAGAAAAATGACACAAGCACAAAACAAAATATACAAATAACAGATGAAAACAAAACAAAAAAAATAAAATTATTTTATACTTAGCTACTAAAAACATACTAAAACTTAAATGAATTAGTTATGTAATATATAAGGCAAATAAAATATCAAAACAAAATTATTTAACGTAAAAATTAAATAAAAGACCTTTTTTTTTTTGCCTCTGCCACTAACTGGAATAAAATCAGTTTGATTTGACGTGTTAAAAATACCAAAACTAAAATAAACATGAACTGAAGCTATATAAAAACATAAAAACACCCAACTAATAATAAAAATGACAAAAACCACATGATGAATAAACCTTAAAGCACACATGGAATTACTGTGGTGCATGTCCACAAAAACACTAATATATCTTGCATGACACTATCAGTGCATATAGTGTTTGTTATTGCTTGAGGGTGTTATTAATATAACCAACATAACAGATCACAAAATGTAATAATAAATTAGGATAAAGAGCAAGTACAGTACTAGCAGTAATACTATCCTAATAATAAGCAGCGGTAAGAATCGTCTTATACTTCCACAAGCTAACGGCGCACTGTCTGTGAGATATATAGCTTTATAACAGCTCACTATATTCTAGAGTTCTCTGCACTTCAGCGCTTTGAGGATCTGCGTGAGATCAACACAAAGCACGGCGTGTTTCTCGTCGCCGTTATGTTTGTAATGAATGAACCGAATAAGGCGCCGCGACGCGTTAACGTTACCTGCCCGGCTCTGCGCGCGACCTGCACGGCTACATCCAAACAGTCGCTCCAGTCGTCCATCACGATCAGCGGCTCACCGGAGAGAGGCCTACACGACACATCCACGACCTCCGATCAGCCCGATCGATCTCGGAGACCCGGCGCTGCTAAACCCGATGCTAACGTGCGCTAATTACACGCATGCTAAGACTGTTTCACACAGATTAGCTCATTGTTTACCATTTTGTAAAGTTCCGTAACACTTTAAAACGCTTGTATTGATAGTTTAATGCGCATGTGTATTAAAAATATAGAAAAACAAATAAATATTTGACGTTTCAAACGATTACACAAAGCTAGCCAGCAGAGGGCGCCAAAACCAAGGCTATTTCTATTTTAGTGACATCAACTTGTTAATAAATTATTTTTTTTGGAATCCTTTTCTCATTGGTGTTCTTTGTAGTCGTTTCTTCTTCATTTATTTTCTTTTTTTGTTTATTTGAAGCTATTACGAATTTAGGTGACAATTTACAAAACACCGATCCTCTAGATTTTTATATTGTGTTAATATTCTTTTTATGAGAACAAAAAAACAAAAAAAAAAAAAACGAGAGCATATTCTGACGGAAGAATATTTTGCTATCAAGGTTTTCAATAATGGTAAAAAAATTGATTGTCAAAAATAAATACATAAATGTCTATACATGTTAGAAGAAATTGCTCTTTATTATTGGACGATTTTATTATTATTTTTTTTTAATTCTACTAATATCTCTCACACATTTGTTAAATAGGTATCAAAAGAAATCACCCTCACTTTGGTTACAGTATGAGCCACTCGAAGTTAGCCAATCAGAACTTTAGGAGGAAGCTCTCGGCCAATCGTTTGAGTCTAGGGCGGGGCGACACGCTTAAAGGTTTTTAAACAGCAGAACTAGTTCAAACAGTTTGTTAAAATACACTTATTTTACATAAACAAATGCCTTAAGACGTATATGAATCAATTATGAATGAAGGACCAATATACAAGTAAAAAGAAAAACTCCAATAATGATCTTAATTCATAGGTATTTTAATTACTGCCACCTTATGACTTCTCAAAGCACCTGATAGCATGCCATATTTCAGTTTTTATTTAGATGAAGTATTAATACTAATAGTGAGCACAATAATAATAAAGGCAGAGTTAGACAGTCGAGACAAACTTTTATTTACAGCATCAAGACAGTCACTTTCAAATTTGTTGCCATTAAAAATATTCTTTATAGTGACAGATCAATATACAGTTATAACTCTAACATGAGCTGACAAACACAGAAAGACACGTTCTTCATATATATATATATATATATATATATATATATATATATATATATATATATATATATATATATATATATAAATGAGCGTGAATGTAATTATGTTATTATTGTAGTGGACATCGGTCAGGAGCTCAACATACAAAATGGCTTTTTTTTTTTTTTTTAAACACGACACAGAAACACTCTTAAAATAAACTGGATTCATTTACATTTAATTCTGCTCGCCTTCGTGTTGCAGGAAAACACACACACACACACGCGCACACACACACACACAACGATCATTTTGTACAAACATGGCAAACAGGAATGATCACGAGCCTGACCCTTATCAAAGATGGCAGCATGGCACCAAACAAAAAAAAAACGAGAACCGCAGCAAGGCTTCAGCACAAACAGAAACAAGAGCAACCGGTGAAAGGAAAACCGTTTGGCTTACAACTGAACTCAAGAGGAGAGAGAGAGAGAGAGAGGAGGCGTGGCTCAGTAGATGAACTCCCCGGGCAGAGCAGAGAAGGGCTCCTCGAACTTGAAGCGCTTGGAGATGGCCTTCTGGTCCGGGGTCAGGCTCTCTTTATCCGAGGACTGCCGGCACTGACCCAGGGTGTAAGCGGCCATCACGATCAGCTCCGGAGCGCTCTCCTCCTCCTCCTCGTCTTCATCGGCGGGACTGAGTGGCTCCGAGACGCTCTCCAGGAGGACCTCCTCCGGCTGCAGCCACTGGTGCTTCAGACAGTCTTCTGCAGACGCTCTGCTCCTGAAGACAAACAACAGACGGGAGGCTCGAAAACACGACTTTCTCCTGCAAATTATGAGCTCCTTTTAGGCTGAGGATGCTTTGTGACACTGGCCCTGAGCCGCCCATCACTAGACAGAGGAAGATCACGACCTCAAAACAGGCCTTAAAGGGACGGTTCCCCCAAAAACTAAACCTCTCAATGCTCGAGGAAAAACCTAAATGAAAATGCAGTTGTTTCCTAAGTATTTTTTTTATTGTAGTTTTAGTACAAGCCATATAGAAATATAAAAAGTGAATAAAAGCTAAATTATATGAAATATAAATATTAAACAAAAAAAACATTTTTTGCCTGACAACAAGTTTGATCTGATGTGATAAAAAAAATACCAAAACTACAATAAAAATGAACTGAAGCTATATAGAAATATTCTAAATCAGAAAACCCTAAGCTAAAATTGAGAAATGTTTGTAATTAAATAATAGTAAAATAACACTCTAAGTGTATAGTTTTTGTTATTGCTTTGAGTGATATTAATATAATCAACATAATAGATCCCAACAACATTATAATAAACAGCGCGTAAGAATCTTAAAGGGACAGTTCACCCAGAAAAACTAAACTCTCTGTAGTTTCTAGTGTTTCACACAAATTTGAAAAAAAGATAAAACCTCTTCCAAATATGATTAATACTACGAATGATAAATAATATGATTTGCTGCTCACTCTAAAACATGACAGAATCAATCAAACATGACAGCCAATCAGACGAGCGTGGGGGCGGGCTCTGCACGTTTATAATCAGAAACATCAGAAACACTAAAGCTTTGTGAGAAAGTGACCGATCTCTCACAGGATACAGCGGTCAATTAACGGTCATCTTTAATTGGTTTATAAGGTCTGTCTGATGTCTATAAAGTCATGCAATACGATATTTATTGTTTATCTCCGAATAAAGCACATATCACCTGAGATCATCTACTCTATGTATAGTTTGCTGTCGTCAAGAAAATAGAAACCGTATCTAAATGATAAACTGTGTGCGTCTGCATCATCACTCCAGTCTTCACATGATTTGTGAAGGACCAGTGTTTGTGTGGAGCACATCTCATGCTTCAGGACTCCTGAAGGTCTTACTCTGGCTCTTTGATGAGCAGGCTCTTGATGAAGTGAATGGCGGCTCTGTCCAGACGCTGCAGCTCCTCTTCGGTGTAGCTGATGTTGATCTGAGAGATGTTGAGGAAGGTCTCCTGCTTATCGTCCCCCAGGAACGGAGAGATCCCCGTCAGCATCACGTAGGCCAGGACGCCGATGCTCCTGTCAGAGAGGAGGAGCAGGATGAAGAGCAGCGTTGTTCGTATCAACGCTTCAGGATATAAATGTTCTTGCATAATATATCTCGATGGGATCAGCATTTAAACCGTGAATAAACGGTTTGTTCAGAGGAGAACTCGCCGGGAAACTTGAGGCCAGAGCACAAAAATGATAAACGGATCAGAGAGGCGTTTATTGTGTGATACTTCAGGAGGACACACGAGGATCCTCACGAGAAGCATGAGGGGAATCAACTCACCACATGTCCGTCGCTGTGCTGATCGGCTCATAATTCAGGATTTCTGGTGCTGGAACGACAAAACCATTCACATAAGTCCAGTGTGTACAGTTCATATGATCAGGCCTGAATATTCACAAGAATCAGCAGGAAACCAGGTTACTCATCGGCTTTTTTAATGATTATCCATAGAATGTGATTTAGAAATATAATATATTTATATATATATATATATATTTATATATATATATATATATATATATATATATATATATATATATATATATATATATATATATATATATATAATAATATTTTAACAAGAAGAAAGAAGAAGACTATTAACAAAACAAAAACATTAACAAAAACTTTATGGTTTATGCTCAGTTAAATTTAATGTAAAAAAACTGCACAGTTAAACTGTATTACAGCATTTTTATTAGTTTCTTTTATTGGTTAATAAAAATATAATAATAGTAATAATAATTATTATAATTATTATTATTAATAATAATAACAAAATGCTTTATACTCACAGTTCAATTTATTTACCTAAAAGTATTACATTTCTTAAAAAAACAACAACACAGTTAAACTATTATATTTCTTTAATGATTTGGTAATTTGCATAATATGATTCATAATTATTTTATTATTATTATTGTAATTGTTTATTACTGTAATTCTAATAAAACAATTATTATTGTAATTGTTAATAATTATTATTATTATTAACAAAGTACTTTAGGCTCACAATTCATTTTATTTACCTTAAAATATATATATATATATATATATATATATATATATATATATATATATATATATATATATATATATATATATATATAAAAACAGTTAAACTTTATTTCTTTATTTCTAAAAATTTCTTTATAGATTGGTTTCTTTGGTTCATACAAATATTATTAATTTCTTTATGTATTTAATCTTAAAGCTCTTGTGTGACTCGGTCTCTTACCCACATACTCCGGCGTGCCCATGATCTCCCGGATCTCCTGACCGCTGCTCACCAGCCTCGACAGACCGAAGTCCACCACCTTTATATCCCCGAGAGGAGACTCGCTGGTCAGGAGGATGTTCTGAGGCTGAAGCAGAACAACACGCACCAAACGATGAAGAAAGTGCTCAGAGAAACCTAGCATCGTAGCTCTGCTAGAATTACACTCGAGTAGTTCTGGTCAATAAAGCAAATGCATTCAGCCCACGAAAAACTCTGATTTAACCACGAAAGACAAATGTGTGTTTCAGAAGTGTTTGTGATGTACTTTGAGGTCCAGATGCACCACGTTGTTGTGGTGAAGGAAGGACACTCCCTCCAGGATCTGCCTCATCAGTCTCTTCACGTCGTCTTCTTTGAAGGCCTCGTCTCTGTCGGCCACACACTGGTTAAAGATCTCTCCTCCTGCAGCACTGGACAGACAGAGACAAGCATGGCACGCTTTATTTTAATCTGTTCCATAAAACACTGAACTAAACAGAAATAACCAGATCTCGGAGAGAACCGTTCTTTTGAAACATTTCCATATAAATGAAGTATTTTCAGATTAAAACATATTTTAAATTAATACTTTCATTCATCGGGGATGCGTTCAAATGATCAAAAGAGGCTTATAATATTACAAAAGACATCTGTGAATCCTGAAAAATAAAATGCATCACAGTTTCCTCAGAAATACTGAGCAGCACAACTGTGTTCAACACTGATAATAATCAGAAATGTTTGTTGATCAGTAAATCAGTATATTATTCTGATTTCTGAAGATCATGTGACTCTGAAGACTGGAGGAATGATGCTGAAAATACAGAAATAAATCACACTTTAACACACATTCACAGAGATTTAATTTGGAAAAACATTTGATTGTATCTTTGATCAAATAAATGCAGTCCTGGTAAAACGGAAGAGACTTCTTTCAAAATGTTTAATGACCATAACATTTTAAACATTAGTTAGTACATTATTATTTGAACAATTTTTGATTCTTAAAATGGGTTTGAAGGAATGAGACTTCAGAGCATGCTTTTAAAAAGATTTTAAATCACTAGATCATTAGTATTATGTGTCTTATAAAGAAGAGATGAGCGCTTTAACCAGAAAGATCATCATGTTCCAGGACAGAGCTGGATGTGTGTGTGTGCGTGTGTGTGTGTGTGCATGTGTGTGTGTGTGTGTGTGTGTGTGTGTCTGTTCAGTGGGGTATTTTAAACACAGAAGAGCTGCTTCACCCTGAAACAACACGCAGAAGAGCTGAGCAAATAACATTTCTAAAAATGTTTGTACAACCATGTGACTGAACTACAGCACGTCCAGAACAATGAACACTCTCTCTCTCTCTGTCTCTCTCTCTCTGTCTCTCTCTGTCTCTCTCTCTCTGTCTCTCTCTCTCTGTCTCTCTCTCTCTGTCTCTCTCTCTCTGTCTCTCTCTCTCTGTCTCTCTCTCTCTCTCTCTCTCTCTCTCTCTCTCTCTCTCTCTCTCTCTCTCTCTCTCTCTCTCTGTCTCTCTCTCTCTCTCTCTCTCTCTCTCTCTCTCTCTCTCTCTCTCTCTCTCTCTCTCTGTCTCTCTCTCTCTCTCTCTCTCTCTCTCTCTCTCTCTCTCTCTCTCTCTCTCTCTCTCTCTCTCTCTCTCTCTCTCTCTCTCTCTCTCTCTCTCTCTCTCTCTCTCTCTCTCTCTCTCTCTCTCTCTCTCTCTCTCTCTCTCTCTCTCTCTCTCTCTCTCTCTCTCTCTCTCTCTCTCTCTCTCTCTCTCTCTCTCTCTCTCTCTCTCTCTCTCTCTCTGTCTCTCTCTCTGTCTCTCTCTCTCTGTCTCTCTCTCTCTCTCTCTCTCTCTCTCTCTCTCTCTCTCTCTCTGTCTCTCTCTCTCTCTCTCTCTCTCTCTCTCTCTCTCTCTCTCTCTCTCTCTCTCTCTCTCTCTCTCTCTCTCTCTCTCTCTCTCTCTCTCTCTCTCTCTCTCTCTCTCTCTCTGTCTCTCTCTCTCTGTCTCTCTCTCTCTGTCTCTCTCTCTCTGTCTCTCTCTGTCTCTCTCTCTCTCTGTCTCTCTCTCTGGTACGGGACATGCCTGTAACCAAAATAAACACTAAGCTTGTTATTTTGATCAACAGAGCATCTAAATATAATGAAGTGCGTGTAGAATCTGCCCTGCCTTGTGCTTTGCTCCTCAGATGTGTCTACAGAACAGCCCATTAACGGTGTTGATTTATTAAATACAGGCAGTGTGTTCAACTGCACATTAAACATGTGTTTTAAACGTCCCACAGGCTGAAAACACTCCAAGTGTGTGTTGAGCTTGATTTGATGTCAGTGAAGGTAGCAGCACATGTCCTGAGTTCCTGATCAGACAGCGTGATGAACTCGATTCGACACGAGCAGGGAAAGACAGCGGCCTCGGGCCAGAGCTCTGTGTGTGTGTGTGTGTGAGAGAGTTGATGTGAGGATGCAGTCTGTCTTTCTAGGACACAATAAGAAAATAAAGTAAGACACAGATCCCTCATTTCAGTGCACATCTATAGCTAACAGAGAGCAGCAGTCCGTGGAAATGTAAAAAGGACGTAAAAATGCCTTTCATTTTCTTCAAAGGGAATTGACTTTGCTCATGGGAAGAAGACACATTACCCAGAATTCCACCAATCAGAGAGTCGAAGTGAGCAAATCACATCAAACGAGTGCTAAGCTCCGCCCACTCCCATGGACTCATGATTAAAGAGTTTCTCAGGATCAACAAGCTTTTTATGCCATTGCTAAGGTATTTGGGGTTGTTACTAAGGTGGTTGCTAGGGAACCTTTGGCAGTTGCTAGTGTGTTGCTATGTGGTTGTTAAGGTTCCCGGGTCCATAGCGATTGTCCTATGCGGTTGCTAGGGTATTAGGGGTTGTTGCTAAAGCGGTTGCTAGGAAACCCTGGGAAGTTTCTAGGATGTTGCTAAGATTCCCGAGTCAATAGATATTGTGCTGTTATGTGGTTGCTAGGGTAACCGGGGCAGTTGCTATGGCGTTGCACTGCGGGTGCTAGGGTTCCCTGTGTGGTTGCTAGGGTGTAGTTTATAACGATGTCTTGTAGTAAAGTCTGTACAGTGTAACTCTCCTCAGAGTAGGTTTGACTGCTTCATGGATGATAGCAATTAGGTAAAAATAAATAAATAAAAAAGGGGAGTGATCTTATAACAATAGCCATGTGTGTCAACTTTGATGAACGTTCAAACATCGATTGTTAACTACTGTGTATTATTTATTTATTTTTATTATTATCAATTTAATTCATTTTTCCCCAAAGTGCAATAGATTTCAAATGTTTTGAGGATGACAGGAGTGTTCTTTGTACAGACAGCTGAAGTTGTAAAAACAGAGATCACTAAAAGCTGCTAAATCCCATCCTCAACTTCTCTAATTATGAGCGCCGCTGAAAACATCAGGCTACACCGGCCGTGTCCGTAACACTGCGTGGTGTTTCCAGAGGCTTTATAACGACGCTGGACGCCGGTGGATTAGTCTGCAGACGAGTGAGTCCTGCTCTCTAACCTCTCAGATGAAGCAATAAGGGATATATGATGGACGAGCACAACAAGTCCTTTGGTTTTTACTTTGAGCATTACATGATTACAACAGGAGAAAGGAAATAAAAGAACAACCGTTTAATAACCCTGTTTAGTGAACCTAAATGAATATTCAGTTCGATACTGCAACAGCTAAATGTATGACGATGTGCAAACAGCAACCTATCAAACACACTCCTACTACTTGGGTTTCAGCTGTAGCTTACTTCAAGGCTTTCTCCTAGGCTTATAATTTTAATAATGCATTTTCATATTTTAGCCTTTGATGTAGACATTTCAATGCTGTTTGCAAATCTAACATTTACTGCACATTCTATTTCTGCTTTTTTTCACAACTAAAAAGTTGCAAACGATTAAACGCATCCAAAATAAAAAGGTTTTGTTGCACGTTATATGTGCGCTGTGTATATCAAGTATATAATATAAATACACATGCATGCATGTACATATATAGAGTATACCGTGTATTTATATATGCGCACACACACGTAACAAAAATGCACAGAACACATACATTATGGAAACAAAATCTTATTTCGTATGCGATTAATTAATTAATTGATTTGATTGAATGGTTAAATTAAATCCACAGCAATGCTCAGTGTTTATGACCGAGTGAAGCAGGATGTTATGACCCTCATAACCCGAGCGAGCCCGTCATTAACACCCACACAGCTGTAAAACACGGGCTCTTCTGTCTGCTGTCCTCCAGAGACACGAGTGAAGAGCGTCCAGCCGAGCCAAACACCGGAGGAAAACTGACATCCAGCCAGAGCAGAACTAGGTCATGTTTTGGGGCCGGATGAGGGCTGACTGAGCGATCGCATCACTAATGCAGCGTAGGGGTCAGATCACACTAATCCACACACACACACACACACACACACACACGAGGCTCTCACATTAGAGATCAAACAGCGGGTGATGCCTTTAAGCAGAGATATATTTCCAGAAGCTCTTCACTGTGACAAAAGCACACTGAGCCGGTCCGAGTAAATCATTAGGACTGAATAAAAGGCTTCTCTGAAGGAAGATGGAAGGCTTTCACACGGAGCTCAGCTGGAGATCAGCACCCATCAGCCTGAGAGGAGATCAGTGATCAGTACTTTAACTCATTCTACAAACCTCATCTCATCCAATCAACTTCTAAATGACTGGCAACTTGACTCTACATAAACAGAATTAATAATAATAATATTATTATTAACAAACAACAACAACTAATTAATATTAAGTAAGTAATAAACAATTATTTAAACAACAAATGTAAAATATTATCTTATTACCATATATTCAATTTGCACATTATTACCACCATTTCATATAATGTATTATTACTAAATTATTAATATTACACAGCTTCTTGAACATATTACTAATAGTATTTTTTTTTAATTATCTGAAAATATTGTATTTTATTGCCATATATACACCATTTCCGTATTATTATTATTATAACTAATTTAAATAATAAAATCACTTACTTAGTAGCTAACTATGATATTATATTATATTACCATACATACATAATCCCTATTTCTATTATTATTAGTAAGTTTAAGTCTGTATGCTCCATTCGGGCTCAGATCTGCGGCTCAGGAGCACAGTCGCTGCCATCTCCTACTGTGTAGGAGGAAACAGCTGAAGAGCGTGAGAACAACACACAAACAGCAGAGCTCCTATTAAAAAGATAACACGCTAGAATTCTACTTCAATTTTATTTCAATTCTCAATTTCACCGAGTTACAGAAACGATGCAGGAATGCATCTTATTTCACTTGTGCTGGAACAACGGATCATTTAAGTGTGGGCCTACACACCATCAGCTGGATACTGCATATATAACGCTATTAAATTTATAAAATCAGTAACACTGGAATTACAGAATCAATTCATCTCTGAGGTGCATGAATGAATTGACTTTTTTTTTCTAACAACAACAAAACTTTTGAAGTAAATTTATGATTGAATTTATGATGAACAAATATAGAGGGAAATATATTTAATAATTGTTATTATTGTTTAGGCATGAACTTTAACGAGACGTCCGTACTGCACAAACCAGATTAAAAACTGGGAGAAAGATATTTATTTTATGCACATCAACTACAAAAACTGATAGTTCTGCCTTGTCAGTGTCTCGGCCGATAAAATCAGCGCCAAATAATTGTCTTCCTTCTTCAGAAACACACTTGTGTCCCGTCCAGAGCGGACCGTAAGACCAGGATGTGTTTGAGCAGGTGCACTGATCCGTGGTCTGATGACGGACGCTCACGAGCTGAGACACTGACATGATGAGCTCCGGACACGCTGGGAAAACATGAATAAGCCCTCTATCAGTGCAGCCAGACCGCCCCAGTGCCCCGAATGAGAGCACGGAGAGAAAGGACAGAGCTGTCGCTTAGAACCGCCTCTTTCTGGATGTCATGAGCCAGATGAGTGAAAGACGCATTACGCTCCAGTTCCCCGCCACAGAGAGAACACTAAAACAGATCTATCATCACGTCTGATCACGCCGACGGGGAGAAAAGAGCTAATCTGAGGAAGATTCGGCTTTCATTTCATGTGTCTGAGCTTGGAGACCAACAACAGACTGAGGTTTAAGACGAGGAAAGCGTGGTAGCAATTAAAGAACAATCAAAGAGAGGTTGAGCATTAATTCAGGACCAAAAAGAATATAATTCTTCTAAGGAGACCTCCGCACGTTTCCAAGAGGGCTGTAATATGACATCAAAAATATATAAATAATAAATTATTTTCAGAAATTGCTTGTAAATAAGTACGAATAAACAGCAGGTATTTTTATTTTATTGTAAACTGTACATTATTAGTCTGTAACACAGTAAAACTCTACTATTGTGAAGTATTACAATTTAAAGTACAATTAGTTTTAGATTTTAAATGCTTCCTCGTTTAATAAAATAATAAATGAAGAAATAATTTTCTTTTAATTGTCAAAATTGGTAGCAATTACCATTTGTAGGATAAAAACAATAATAATAATAATAAAAAAACAGATAAAGCACAATAAAATTGTATTATTTGTATTATTTAAAATAATTTTAATATACTGCAATTCCATAAAGTTTTAAAGCATTAAAAATAAACTGCTGTCTTTGGTAATGGCCCATCTGGACAGGGCTGTAGACCCCAGGTGAATTCATCTGGAAAAAATGCTTATCCTGGTTATTGGGGTCAAAGTTGAACATTTGCTCGACCAGCAGGTTCTTGGCCTGGTCTTAGGATGCTAATCTGCCGGTGTAATCTATTATCTGCCTAATGGCCCGTCTGACCCCCCGGGGTCTTGGCAAGATGCGGTCAGAGCAGATTTACTGCACCATATGAAGGCAATCAGGAGCTCAGTGACAACCGCCGTCTAAAACAGGGCCGTGGATATTAGATTTCACCAGTAAGTTGCCGCTAAAACCTGTTGTGGTTTTAAATACGAGCCCGCTCGGTCACGCCCACCTGGCATTTTCTAAAGGCTGAGCACCGGATAACAAATCAAACGTGTGCCAGTCTGACTGCTAACTGCTCCAGTTATTCATGTGCATTTATTTAGAAGCAGTTTGACTAATCTGCTGCAGATTTAGTCCGTGACCTAGCGTGCATCAGGTTTGTGGATCGTCACGATACAGAGATCTCGCGCACCAGTGCACTTACAGAGTGCTTCTAGATGCAGAGGAGTCCAATTAGAGCAGTGCCGGGAAAAAAGCCTCCCCACAACTTCATTCATTTTTAAAGAATTAGTTGCTTTGCTTTATTAAAGTATGGCCATGCTGTACTAATCATTCCTCAATTAAGTCGAAAATCGATGACCATGATTTAATGAAATGAGAATCAATATACTTTTGTTGCATGTTATGTGCAACTCCTTATCGTACTTTGTAGCATGAAAATGTCTCGCTACAAGCATTTGTGCGAAGTATTTTTGTGCACAAATAGCAACCTAAGCAAGCGAAAATAATGGCAGCTGTCTTGCTCTATTAAGTCTATCATGTACGAACTGTAAAACAGTTACTCATGCACGGCCAAAGTGGCTGAAAACCGCAATTGGCTTTTTAACAATGCATTCTGGAAATTCCCCTAATCGTTCATTCAGGCTGGGAGACAGCTGCTGGTGAAGGACGGCCGTGTGGGCAGACGAAGAGCGTCCAGCCGAGCACATGCCATCGCTGCTGGGCGACAGGAAACCAGGCTGACCTCGCCGCTCGTGCAAACCCTGCCCATGGTTATAGATCGGCCTGCAGGCAGAGAACCCATCGATACGGTCACGAGACAATCGACTCTTCCTCATCACAGCGCTTCTTTCATGGCCTTCCTCGGCCTGTTTCCACGGTCAGGAAGAGTCTATGGGCTCTGTGTGTTTGGAGGGGCAGATTAAAATTCCTGCGCTGACCCCTCTCTCCCCGTCCATTCACGCCGGACACTGGGAACCGGGTCAACCGGGACAAACTTTGACATACTTGTAGGGATATAAAAAGAAATAAAAATAAAAAAAAGACAAGAATCGGTTGCTTCTTGATCTTTTGAAAGATACGAGCGCAGAGGCATAATGAAATGATGCAGATCATCTGCTCCAAATGTTATTAGTCGATGGATTCATCAAACTCCAGGTCGAAACTAAATGTCCAGCAGAGACTGAGCAGAATCCCATCTGCGCTCATTGTCTGGGAGAGGATACGGTTGAGTGGAAGCCAGAAATGTGTGACCCACTTCATGCCAAATGAAATAAACTGTCAGTGTGACCTTTCTAGAACATCAAATCTGCTTCATATGACCACAGAAAGGATGAAAACATTGAACTAGACCAACTGAACTAGATCACACACACACACACACACACGAGTAGAGCACTGCGAGATATTTCTATATTTTTGTAGTGATGTCAAATATAAATAATTTTTCGTGCATATGTTTGTATCTATATATACATAATATGTCTGTGTATATTTATTGTGTAATCAAACACCTATACTTTGGATGCAACAGAACTATTCTTTTTTTGTGATTTATTTATTTTTTGATAATTAAGCGATATTTAGTTTTTGTTGACATTAAGTCCATTAATGAGTGACTGCATGCGGCTGAACTGCTGTACAGTTTGATATTACATTAGAAATATATATTGATGTTGACAGACTAAACGTCTGTTACAGGCAGGGCTGGTTTTTACAATCTCTAGATTGAACACGGTTCGAGATTTCAAAATACTTCAGGTACATGCTAATTTTTCTTAAAGAAAAAAAATCGAAATCATTTAAAATGATTGAAATGAACGACAGAGCCTAAACTTTCTGAACAAATTTACTTCCATTTATTTTAATCATAGATGGTGTCAAGTTCCTCGATGAGGAGATTAACGAGTGACTGATGACTGATCACTGACTCTAATTGATTCATTTGGGAAAGGGAACATTTCTCTGGGATGCACAAAGGTTTTGTTTTTTTCTCCAGCTTTGTCTGAAAATCTTTTCATTGGCAAAACAGAAAAAGGCATTATTCTGCCTCCCTCAAGGAACGTGAAGTGTTTTTGACATACCTGATAACGTCAGCCGTCGCATCATTAAAACAACAAGCAGAGTAATATCAGAACAAATACAGCACACCCATGATACAGACTCCAATAAAGCGGTGAAGAGCAGCCCGGAAACGCTTTGTCTCGTAGCCCAAAGTTCGCTGTCAATGTCAGCATTTGGCTGCAAGGGAAACCCAATACGCCAGCGCACATGCATGCATTATCACAATACCTCTGAGTGTGTGTGTGTGTGTGTGTGTGTGTGTGTGTGGATGCTGAACGTTGCTGGAATAGCGAGTGCTCACTGAGGCGTGCTCAGTTTCGCTTTGGGGGGTTTATAGGTGGATTAGCGCTCTTTGGTTTTCACTCGCTCTTGTTTTCTCTCGGTGTACTCGTGTTCGACTCTCATTTCAGAGTCCCGCTCATTTACCTCCGCTGCTCCTCGGCCTGAGCTCAGTCTCGATGTACTTTCTTAATTGGATGGGATGGGATTTCACCTCAATATTTAACAGCCCGACGTGATCCTGGCCATTGACGGCACAGTTTACCCTCACAAGCCTCAATGAGACTCAATGAGAGTTTAAACTAATTCTCGGGATCTTTTTATTTATTTATTCTTTTTAAACAGTCAATTATTATATTTGCAAGGTTGGGAAGATTAAGCAGCGCGCGTGATAAAATAAAGACATTTAAAAGAAAACGGAATTATAATTGGGGGGGGTCGAAACTCTTAATCTGGCAACCGCAATCATAAACGCTCCCTGTTTCCAATTCGAGATAAAACAAACGCAAGATTACAATGAAGCGTATTATTCAGGATTAATAACCAGCAGGCAAATACTGCAGATGATTACGCTTAACAAATCAAGGGAAGCAGAAACCGTGCATGATTAAAATATGATTCATGG
Organism: Puntigrus tetrazona; assembly: GCF_018831695.1. Classification (NCBI taxonomy): domain Eukaryota; kingdom Metazoa; phylum Chordata; class Actinopteri; order Cypriniformes; family Cyprinidae; genus Puntigrus; species Puntigrus tetrazona. The sequence goes on along the minus strand of NC_056722.1, from coordinate 6,932,653 downwards.
TGCAGAACTGCTCTGAATAATGAGGTTACTGTCTTTCAGAGCTGCTTCTCCATACGGTTAGTTTGCATAAACAGGAAAGTATCAGGATCATTCATCTCTGTGAAGCTGCTTTGACACAGTCTGTAAAGATCTATAGGAATAAAAGGGCTCTGAAAGGAGCGCTGGGAAAAAATAAACAAGCTTTAAGATTTCAAGCGATCCTATTATGGGTTTTTGAAAATTATCTTCGTAAAAAAGGTGAGTAAAAACATCCTGTAAAGTTTTAAGTCTTAAAAATGGGCCGTGTATAAAGTTCCTGACTTTCAAAAGAAAGAGACTGGATCATTAAAATGATTCACGAAACATCAAACATTACGAGGAGATCTCTGCATGAAATGAAAAGGTCTCTAAGGAGCGGTATAATATCTGTGAGTGAACACGAAGCAGCACTTCTCTATGATTGGGGCGGTTGAAGAAGGTAAAGTGATGAGTTACTCACTACTCCAGAACCAGCACCATCTCGCTGGCCGTCTCGTAGACCTGGTGGAGACTGACGACTCGAGGACAGGCCGCTGTCAGCTCCAGCACGCCGATCTCGTGGATGATCTCGGTCCTGCAGTCCTGGCCCTTCCTCCTCTTCCTCATGTACTTCGCTGCGTACGCTTTCCCTGTGCTCTTCTCCACACACTTCCTCACCACAGCAAACTTACCTCTGATGGGGAGAGAAGACCAGAGGAAGAACGCTTGTTAGCAGCCACAACCTTTTACATCAACTGAACATCATTGATTGATTGATTGATTGATTGAATGAATGAATGTTCACCACACACCACCAAAATAAAAGTTTGGTTTAACTTGAAAAATAAATAATAATAATAATTATTATTAACAACTAATTTATACTAAAAGATATTTTTATGATTATTATTATTAAAAATATCTTTTAGAATACATTGGTGGTATAAAGAAAATATTATGTATTATTATTATTACAAAAAATATGGTATAATATAGTATAGTAATGAATATAATACAACATACAAAAAAAATATAAGAATAAAGGTTTTGTAAATAATATTTTAATTTGATTACATTTTAAACGCATGATTTATTTCCCATTTTATTTTTAAATTTGAAATCATTTCAATCATTATTAAATCCAGAATGAATCAATTAAATCAGATCAATTTAAATAAATCAAACAAACAAGTTATATTAATGTACATTCTCAAAGTAAAAAAAAAATAAAATGAAAGCATTACTTTAACCATTTAATGGCAAATATATAGTGTTATAAAATTTACATCATACGATAAACAAAGTATTTAGATAATATTTCCAGCCGTATTTTCACGGTGCTCAAATCTTTCTTTCGCCTCATCTGTGTGTAAAACTACCAAGCAGTGAGATTTAAGCACTAATGATGAAAAGCATCATACAGGTGCTTTTCCTTCAGATACACGGCAGCGTCAGGACTCGGGTCCCAAACACACACAAAACAGCTCTGTTGAGGGCCCCCTGAGAGAGAGAGCGGAGGCTTTGAGGGACGTGAAAGGCTGCAGCGGCGCTCTAAAGATGGCACACTTGTTATCACCGCGGCTGAACGTGCTTTTGTCTCGGTGGCATATTTGCGGGATGAAATCATCCCGAAGCCCAAACCGAGCCTCTGTGTCCCACTTTCAGATGAACTCGAAAATGCAGGTCACGTGAGGAGAAGAGGAGCCTCCAGCCCAAAATACACTGACCCAACAGATTTAGGATGAAGGATGAAGGGTGTTATTTCTGTAGCAGGACTTTCATATCCCACACAGAGAAGCTCTTTCTTAAACTTCAGTCAGATGATGACACGGCAAACATCCAATCAGAGCAAGTGATCCAAGATGATAGGATTAAATAGCAATTAAATCAGAGATGGAGTGAAAATTCTTAATGAACTTAATTCCAAACTCTTTTTACCCCCCTTTGAACTGTTCTGCACTGAAAAACTCAACAGTGAGACCAGAATGGCAAAAACATAACAATAAAATAAAAACATAACAATAACACTAATAACAATAATAAAAAAAGTATATATATATATATGCACACACACTAATTATTATTATCATCATCATCATTATTATTATTAATAATGATGATGATGAAATTGCCTTAAAATAAAATGAAAATTATTATTGCATAAAATACAAGATAAAATATATAATAAAATATAAGACAAATGTCTTATAATACAAAGAACAAGAAGTTATATTTTATTATTATAAATTATATTATTAATAATAATAATAATAATAATAATAATAACAACAACAGTTTTAATATTATAATTTATTGAATACATAAAAAGGTAAATATTTTCATGAAATAAAATTTTAATAAAGAAATTCCAAATAAAATGTTTAAATTTATGATCATCTGAAATGTAATTTTTGACAAAAGACTTTGCGGCTGACTAAAGAGCGACGAGTCAAATCCTTAAAACAGACCCAAGAGTGATTTAAAGCGCAGCAGGTGAAGTCTGAGGAGACGGAGGAGCTGTGGAGGACATCCTCCCCGTGAGTTATTAGCTCCGTCCTCAGAGCGTCCTGAAGGACACGTCTCTACGAGCTTCGTCAAGGACCGGCCCATTAGACCACATGAGTGAAGCGTTTTCCAGCACATCCTCCAGTGTGCAGGATCAGAAGATCATGAGCACAAGCCAAAGAGAAACCAAGCTGGATCTGCTCAGGCGTCTGTGCTGCTCATCTGAACAGATACGTGCTGTGCATGAAAACACAAACCCGTGCAGGAATACGGAAACGGAGCCGATAAAAGTGAATCGTAATGGCTGGGTCGAGCAGCTCATGTGAGCCACGTGTTCGAAAAAGGAAGTTTGGCTTTCCCTCCCTGCTCTGTCCAGATCTCCTCAGATTTACTACACACAGCTGGGCCTGCCTTCCTCACGCCTTCAAAAAGGAGGAGATTGATGGGGAAACGGGAGAAAGACGTCCAGGCTCTAAAGCTTTCTTCACTCGGTCATCTGATGTGTGAACAAACGTGGAAGAGACCAAAACAAAATCACTTTTTGTTTCGTTTTTGAAAATCTCTACCAAGCGTGCATTTATTTAAAATAAATAAATAAAAATACAGGAAAATTGTGAAACTTTATTTCAATTTAAATGACAATGTGTGTTAAAGTGGCATTTATTTCTGTGATTTTCAGCATCATTCCTTGTCTTCAGATCTTCAGAAACCAGAATAATATACTGATATAATAATATTTACTCGTCGACAAACATTTCTGATTATTATCGGTGTTGTGCTGCACAACATTTTTATGAAAACACTTTATTTTTCAGGATTCGCAGATGAATAAGACGTTCAAAAGACCAGCGTTTATTTGTGAAAGAAAAGTTCTGTAACATTATAAATCTCTTTACGGTCTCTTTTGATCAATCTTAACGCATCCTTGCGAGAAAACGTACCCATTTCTAGATCTTCAGAGAGCAAGTTAACGAATCAGAAGATGACAAGCAACGAACAAACTGAACTAAGCTAGGGTAGAGTAAATAAAGGCCGGCATGACTCATTCATAAAAGCCCAGCCTCGTGATCGCTCTGATTGAGACCGGTTCAGAAACACCGAGGCACCTTCCGCTCCTTTGAAAAACTAATAGGCTTTGGCTGCCCTTGACTGCCGGGCTTTGGCATACCTTCGTTTCTACGGTCTGCGTTAATCCGGTCCTGCTTCTCAGGATACGAACGCCACGAGGGAATGTGATGAAGAGCCTCTAATCTCCTCACATAACAGCCGCTGGTCCAGCCAATCAGCTCCAGAGCCCCAGGGTGGGGAAAGTTACTTCAAAAATTATACTTTACTATATATAGTTACTTTTATGGAGAGTACTGCCTTACAGCACTTCTGCTTCACTTCTTCTTTGTTTTTAAATATGGAAGCAGAAAAGACATTGGTTATTAAAATAATAATATTTCATGTTCACTCTACAGTTTTTCTCTCAACATGGCAACCCCAGAGACACTTACTTGTAAAAGTAACCCAGATATTTTCTAGTAAATTGAAAAAAGTGATGCGTTACCCTTACTAGTTACTTGAAAAAGTAATCTGATTATGTACCTCGTGTTACTTTTGCTAATCGGTCTTGATTATGTGACTAAAGCTTGAATTGCGAAGCGTGCAACAAGTTCTGATCTGTCTCAGAGCAAAAATAGAAAAAAACGAAAGTGTAAACGAATACTGCAGCTAAGACGTGTGAAATGTTACGTTCTGACAAGAACTAAACCAATAAAGAGTTCAAATGATCTGGTTAAAAATTTATCTCAGAAGAAATCAGTCTTTAAACTTTAAAGAAATAAAGTTGTGACAATTACCAATATCTACAGATTTTTGCATGGCAACTTTTTTGGGCCTCAATCATTAATTGCGACAACATTTTGCAACGCCAGCAGATGAAATTTGACCGAGGGTTGCGCTCCGCATGATGTGGTGCAGATGTTTTGTCAAACCCGACTTCTATTATTGTATGGAATGCAGAAAGTGGCGTGTGGTAAACCCGAGCCGAGGGCCTGCTGGAAGCACGGACCGGGAGCCGGAGACTTTGGTGTCTTTAAAAATCGAGCGGCAGTGTTTCTCCGCAGCCGTGTCAGCAGATTTCCAGAGCCTCTGGACTCAGACGACACCCCGGCCCAACGTCCTTCGGGGTCACGGCGGGGTCGCGGTTTCCGTGAAGAAAAGAGGTCGTATCAAGAGCAGACGGTCAGTCTGAATACGCCGCTTACGGCCAGCTTTCAGGCTTTCAGTCAGAATATGATTCTGACACAGTGATCAATGGCTGTCATTTGTCAGAAATGCATTTATGCCTATTGACATTTAATTATTTTATGTATTATTATGTATTTACTGTTATTCTAGCGAGTCTAGAAGCCTTGCAGCGGTTAAATCACACGGCCAGCTCCGGCGTCTTCTCCTGAGCAAAGGAGGTCATTAAATCGTACAAATTGTTATGGTAACACATCGTCCAGTTGGACAAAATGACAAGGATGATGGTTTGATGGGTCTCCAGAAACAGAAAACTACGTGTGTGGAAAAACTGTCAATAGAGAAACAATTCAACAAGAAGTCATTGATCTTATATACACACACATGAATCAAACAATTCATAAAGCTCAACTAGGCATCATTTATTAGTTATAAGTAGTGTCGTCAAAAGACCGGGTACTTTGGTTTCAAATCGGCAGAATAAATAAAACCTTCTTGGTACCAGGTAGAAGTCGACCGATGTATCGGTTTTGCCAATTAATCGGCACCGATAGTTCATTCCAGGACAGTTTTTCCACTGCTGGAGCGACTGTGAAGAGTACATTATTTTATAGAGAGCCAACAAATCTATGTTGACTACAAGCTGCATCGGAGAAAGAGCAGCAGTGTGTTTGCCGATAAGGCTGAGGACGCTAGCACTGCCTCTAGGGCTTGAATTGACGTGGCAAAAATACACGCAAGTACAAGCCAAGTGTTTAATGTCGTGATTTTTAGCATAAATTTGCCATGAGCTTGAGTGTGATTTCCCAGAGTGCCGCTCACGGTCATTCAGCGTCTGTCGGCTCACTAACTAAAGACATAAACACATGAACAACTGCTCTGCACTTCTTGAGCCTTTTCACATTTAATTTGAGTAAAAGAAGCGTCACAGATCCGTAAAGCTATTCGCTGCAACCCGCCAAAACAAAAGTTCGGCTTAACTTGCAGTTCTGCTGCCGCTAAAATTATTAAACGATACCAAAAAAAAAGAAAATATGATGTTTTTCCTTCATTTTATAGATACACAACCAATTTCTTTTGGTTGAAAAGAAAACATCATGTGTGCACATGATCAGAGTAGTACCACCTCCACCTGCTTTTGTAATAAAATTCTGTACTTTTGTACATAGAGTGTTATATTTTTATTTCTATTTTTTATCCAGTATCCATTTTAAATCACTCTGTTATTGGTGAGATCCAAACTAGCTACTGGTATCAGTTTTTTTTCTTTATTTTTAAAATAAAAAATCACAATATTTCATCCATGTAAATTTGGCTTAAATTAGTTTACTAATTTTTTAATAATTGTATTACTTGAGTAAAAACTTGAAACACTATTTACAATAAATATAAGGAATGGTTTTTATTTTTTAACTTGCTTAATAAAAATAAAAAAAATTAAAAAAAAAAAAAAAAAATAAATTGTTATTGTGACATAACTCGTTTTGATAACATGTGGTTTTTCCCTAAAAAGTAACCAAGCATCACAATTAGTTCCTTCTTTAGGGAGTCACAGAATATTGTAAAACATTACTTTCTTCTAAAAGTAAACTTTCCCTAACACTCATTTGATTACGTGGCTATTCAGCATGAGAAGGTTTAGTTTAAATGAAAAATATTTGAACAATCTAGCTGCAAAGACTTAGGATCAATAACTAGCCTTAACTAATTTAAGGTTGATTTGACTTTGAACTTGGAAGTTTTCTATAATCTGTAGAGGAAGCGCACAACACGGGCGATCTGAGGTAAATACTTTAATCCTCTTGAGTCTCTGAGCTTCTGTCTGATCACAGCATGAAAGAACATCAACAATACGTCCTCTGAAGTCTTCACACAGACAATGAAGTTAGATTACATGTCCATATTTCTAATTAAATCAACACTGCCACAGGATATGTGTGTTTTAGAGAGAAGCACAGGACTGTTAAACACACGCAGCTCATCCAGCGTTTCAGTGACAGGCCTTGTTTATTTTCTGTGAATCAAGTCGTTCTGTGACACTGAAACATGAACATTTCCCCAAACGAAAGCTACATTACAACAACATATAAATACAATTCTACTCTAATACAACACAACTTCTATTACTTAGTTTCTTTTTTCCCTTCATAACATTACCTTTTTTTAATGCGTTTGCTATTTTGTTATAATTTTACAATTAATTACATTATTTTGTAGTCTCACTGAAAAAGGGGTCAATTATTTATTTGATGATTAATATTTAAATATTTGGTTAAATTGATGGTTACTATTTTGAAATAGATTTGAGCTGATTCTTTTATTTATTTATTTTTTTGTCTATGCAAATACACTCCCCTAAAAAAAAGCAACCCAATCATTGTACAACCATTTTACTTCAAATACCTTTAAGCTACAGTATCTGATTCCTGGATGACTTCACAATTGCAATAAATACTACAGAAAAATGAAATGTGCACCGATATGCAATTTTTTCTTCTTCAGTACCATTCAGTCCTAGTCTCTGCGTTATGCTTGCGTTTCCATAGTTTAATCCCAGCACTCCGTCACAGCCCCAGGGGTGTCTGTCACTCACGTTGCCTCAATCTGGCAACTCTCATTGAAAATAAATGATTTCCGGTCACTTTGTCTTTTCAAATCACTGTCAGTGGAAACATCCCTGCAGGCTGCTTCTCACCATGAGAGACAGTTTTAGAGAGCACAGTAAATTGGGATGTACCATGCCGTGTAGGACATCTCCGAGCCCTTACTGATGTCCTACAGCCATTAAAAGTGGTGGCGGAAAAGGCTTTCTGCCACGCCACGCTTGATTTAATGAATGTGTTATATGAGGCCAGCAGCACTTTATTTTCTGCCAAGTGTGCAAGTGTGCTCAGCTTTTGCTCAGAATCTCTCAGGGAAAAGTGCAGCTTTTCTGTGCTGCATTAATCAGCAGCAGGCATCGAGAGAGAGCGCAGGTAATTAGCCTCTGGCGGGAGCAAAAGCTCTTAAAAAGGTAGGGCATGAAAGCACCGTACGACTGAGACGTCCCATCAGCACATGCACATTCACAGAAGGGAGAAAAAGGCTGCCTGTTTGTTCTGTTTCTGTGACGCTGAGGAATAATGAACTCTGACATGTGACCCCCGCTGCGTTCTCATGCTCCACAGATACTGAAGAAATCTCTGGGAAAAGAGCATTACCTCATCTGCAAGCCTTTACGCTGTTTGTTTTAGACCTGAATATGTCTTTTAAGCACCTTGCTTTTCTTAAACGGATGACAAGTCTTGACAAACAAACCCTGTTTGGGATCACCGGACATTTTTACTGTTTTTGAAAGAAGTATCTTCTGCTGCATTTATTTGATTAGAAATACAGAAAAAAAACTGCAAAATAAATGATTGAATGAATGAATGAATGAATGAATGATTGCTTGAGCAAAAGAAACGTGTATTAAAAACATAAACATTACTTTAATTTGTATTAATATTTTACAATATTACTGTTTTATTACCGGAACAAGTACATTAAATCACATTTTAGAGTATATTCAAAAAGAAAAACATTTTAAAATGTAATTTCTTTAATTGTCCTAATAAAATTAAAACCCTGGTGAGCATTTAAAACTTGTAATTGTATAATAAAAAAAAAAAAAAACAAGTAGATAAAACAGAAAAAGAATAGAGAATGCTTTATAATTTTGTAAATATATTTTGTAAATAAAAAGAAAGCTCGAAAGATCAAGTGTTGTATGTATGCATGTTTTGTAAAATAGATAAAATGAATAAAAATAAGTAGATATAATAAAAGTTGTGAAGCATGTTCTGAAATAAAGAAAGGGCCTGATCTTCTTAAATGTTTAATAAAGCAAATCTGCAGAACTGGACAGTTTTAGAAAGGTGCTCTGAGAAAAGCCAGCAAGAAATGTCTGTTAGACGTCCAGAGATGTGATTAGCTCAGATCAGATCTTCAGGACGGAGCGAGAAGTAGAGCTGAGCGTCATCAGCATAGCAGTCATATGAAAAGCCATGTGTCTGAATGACAGAACCTAGGGATGTCATGTAGACAAAGAAGAGAAGCGGTCCAAGAACCGAGCCCTGAGGCACGCCAGCAGTCAGATGTTGAGATTTGGACACCTCACCTCTCCTAGACACCTCGGAGGACCCGTCCACGAGACAGGAGTGAGGTTCCTGAGAAGCCCTTCCTCAAAAGGGTCGATCGCATCAAAAAGTAGCGAACAGTCTCCATTTCAGTCCACTTACACAAGTTTTCAAACTAAAATAGGGTCTGCAGGATTTTAGAAAGTCTCAGGACAGAGGCGACCGTCGCAAAAGTTAGTTCAAATGAAAAAGCACTCGTGGAAACGTAGCCTGGAGCACTAAAAGAGCTTCAATAACAGACTTGGCTTTCACATGACACGGCCATCACCCCCACCCGCTCGGTTTCTATGGTGCACAGCAGATGTTGCCACTGGGCTTTTAGCCCCATACCACTTGAATGGCACGACAATGATGTCATGGTGTCCCTCTCAGCTATTAGAGCTGGGATTCTCTGGGAAAGAGAGCGGAAAAAGACCGGGCTTCAAAATGTGATGGGAAACACAAAGGGAAAAAATATATAAATCACACTGTACGGATCCGTCAATCAAGCAGCGGAACTCACCCAGAAATGAAAGAAACCCTTGAGATTTATGAAAGGAGGGTGAGAAATTCTCAGCTGATGACATGCTGTTTAAGACAACAGTGAGACTGTGGTGTCATCCGCTTTTACACCGCAAACACATCCCTCCCAAAGGCATGGGCTTAATTAAAAAATAACAAGGATTCACAGAGCTCAGTGGCGAAACTGAACTGTGATCAAGTGAATCAGTGCCATCTGTAAAGCACACCAAAATCTTAACACTAAACACTTGTGTTTTTGTGTATTGCTATATGAAAAAAAAAACATCTGAATCAATTGATTTGAATCAATAATTGGGTTGATTCTGTAGGCGAGTGAATCAGAACAGAGCATGTAGGTAAATGTAGCAGAACACAGATACAAATCAAATAAACAGTGCTTTAGGTTTTTCAAGTAAGCCTAACAGGATACAGAAATAATCAAATGTTCAAGAAATTAGCTTATAAATTGAATCTAATGAATCTTTGTTAAAGCAACAAAAGTGGTTTTCCTTTTGTTTGACTATTTATGACAAAGAAAGCAAAAGGTACATAAACTGCTAAGAAGTACCATCCATTTTTCCTTCAACTAAGTCATAGGCAACTGTTTTAAGGATACTTGCAGAGATATGGATTTTGACATAATTGTTTAGTTTTAGGCACAAATATCCACAGAAGTGACCAGAACCAGTGTTTATGTCTATACTGGACATCTGCATGATTTACGACTGACACAAAGTTCAACTGATTTGTATCCAACCCTTACGAAAATCTGAGATGACCGATGATACCCAAGAAGAGATGATGCTAACCCCCCAGAAGACCTCAGATGATGCCAACCCCGCAAAAACATTAACCTGCCGTATTTTACAGCATCTGATCTCAACAGAAAACATAGAAACACTGCAGTTAATAGTGTTCACTGTCAGAAAGAGTCCAAACAACTGATAAAAACCCAAAACCCAACCTGTGAAAAAATCCACAGCACTTCAGTCCATCAGTTAACATCTGGAAAAGACAAAAGATGAAACTAATGCAGCATTAAGACATTTCAAACTGTTGCTTCTGGCTAAAACGCGAGTCCATAATCCAAAATAACACTTCCTTCAGTGGAAAACCTGTCCCTTCTGAATTAAAAAAAAAAAAAAAAAAAAAGTGTACAAGAGAAAAAAAAAGAAGTCATTATGGACTCTTATTTTGGCCAGAAGCAATGTTTTGGCCTGAGGGTGAGTAAGTTTTCATCAAATTTTCATTTTCGGGTAAAATATTCTTTTAAGCCAATACTGAAAAACACAGTTACATGCAATTTGTGCAGTTTATATAATTTAGGGTTTTCTTTTTAACACCAGCAGAACTGTAAATGGCACGCTGTCATTACCGGACCCGTGACACAGCATTAAGAAACTTGGCACGTACATGCAAGAAGATAAAATGTCGCACAGATGCTTGAAAAATAGCACTTCTCATTTTACATGGCGCTCTTCCCATCAAACATCTCAGACCGTGTTCCCATACAGGCAAGGCGATGGCGTTTGTTGATCTAAAGCGCTTGGCCGGCGTCCACACACAACGGTACAGCGCTGGTTCTGATCCGTCAGAGCTGGGTGTTCCCAAAGAACAGTGGCAAAGGAATGCAGTACGGCAGCCCTGCAATTATCCACATCTGAGCACCACACAGCTCTGCTCCGATTTCAACCCATCTGAAGCGTTAAAGCAGTAGTTCACCCCTAAAAAAAGTGTAATACAAGTATCCTCACCCTCAGGCCAAAGCGTACTGAAGATGAGTTTCTTGATCAGATTTGTCTCGGCGACAGATGCTCTGTGGTGAATGGGTGCCGCCGGATTCAGCTGATAAAAACATCGCAATAATCCACAGCGCGCCAGTGTTTATTTTGGCTTCTAAAGACATGCATTGACGGTGACGTGAATTATTGGGTTTTTCAGCAATATGGACGGCACCCATTCAAGCAAGTGAGCAAGTGATGGAATAACACATTTCTCCAAATCTGTTCCGTTGACAAAAAATATTGTCTTCTATAATAATAGAGCTCCGCACCCGACCATTATAAATGATCATATTTATTTATTTTAAATGCATATACAATCATCGTAAATGTGCAATGATTTGCATAAGCATAAATATTCGTACGCACACCTGGTTATTATTTTCAAACATGCATATATATATATATATATATATATATATATATTCGTATAATCCAACCTGTTCATCACTTTCAAATAATTCCTTTATGTCGTACAGTACTGAAATACTGACTACTTGTAAGTTTATACATTTATAATTCACAACATCATAATGTAAAAAATAGAAAAAGGTAAAGGATATGGAAAGGAAATGCAATGCACAATAACATATCCAATATCGGCACCAAACATAAACCAAGATATTGGTTCGGTTAAGTAAATTGAGCCTATAAATAATGAAGCATGAGAACAAAAACCTTAATACTCTTTAGTCTGGCTTTACTACTCATGAACTCCAAAAGTTCAACATTTTGCCACTGTTAAAATGCAATCATTCTAAACCTGCAATCCAGTCTAGAATCAACACAACTTAAGATATTAGCTTCGCTTCAAAAACGAATTGATGTTTGCATCATGCAAGCAGTTTCAGCTGTGCTCGGGTCTGAATGACCGTTTCTTCAGTGCAACTTGTAACTAGACACAACTAGACCATTAAAAGAAAGCTGACTTCCTTGAGTAAGACAACGTATATTTGGGCTAGCTAGACTACAAATGCCAAAATCAGAATCACTGAAATCGCTCAGCGAAGAATAAAAACGTCAGAACAGCACAGCCACCGAAACAAAAGCAGCTGAAATCCTGAACCTTTCAAGTTTGCCTTTGAGAGATCGGTAGAACATGCTGGACGTGAACCACTCACTGATGTGTCTTTTCTCGTTTTACTGTACTCAGATGAAATGGCTTGGCCCGAGCGGCGATGGCAGACGTCCAGACAGGCGCACTTTCAAACCTCTGCCCATTAATCCTGATGTGTTTTGCAAACAGACGGATCAGATCGCCTGCTGATGTTACGTGTTCCAGAGTTTGTCTTGTGACTAATACAGCAGACAATAAATGATTCAGATAGGACTCTCTATTTAAAAGCATGCGAGAGCTAAACATCCCTATCCGTCTCAATCGGCACTATCAGAGAAATTAAAGTGACTTTCATGCCCATATCTCTTTTCAAGCTTGCACTGCATATCCTCGTTGGTAAAAACAAGAGAAAAGGCAGTGAAGTCATAGCAGTGTTTTCACAGAGCTGAAGTCTTACGGCGACTTGGCAAAGGAACGCCCGCCAACAACACAGTGCCCCGTACCACTTCAGTCCTGGCAGCGACGCGGCGTGCCATCAAACAGCTCCGTTCTCCAACCGTGTGTTCCAGCTATAATGCACTGTATGCAAAAGTTTATTGAGTGTTTCATTAAATTGAATGAACCTAAAAGACAAAGCAATGCCAATTCATGCTTTAAAGCGCCTAAAAGCAGCGCATGACTTAAAATACATGACTGCGTGCATTGTAAGCAATAAATGCATGCAATATCCACAACGGTTTGGGGAAAAGCCAAATCTGTTCATCTAGAAAGTTAGGCGGATGTAGAAGTCAGTTGCAATGCATTTATTTCCATTAACAACTGAATCAGTTGGAAGAGATTCAAAGACGATTTCATGACCGTTTGCACACTCATATCCAAAAGGAACACACAAAAACCACCAGTATCTGAAAGTATCTAAATGAAGAAGCAGTGTAGATGATCAAAACACTGTAATGCATGACTTTTAATACTATTCACATTGAACTGTGTGCATGCATGCATGCGATATCCACACGAGAACAAGCAGGTGTGTAAACCTGCGTATCGTAAACACACACACACACACACACACACACACACACACACACACACACACACACACAGAGAGAGACCATAACACAAGTACGCTTTACTACAGCATGCCAAACATTAACTGAGCATGTCTTCGTGGTATGACTTTTTCTGTCCAGGCTGTAGGCATCAGACTAAAGAGGTTTCAGGAGTCAGGTAAAGGTGCGCCCTACCTGCCCAGCTCTTTGCCCGGGATGACGTCATAGCGCTCGGTGAACGGCTCGCTCCTGATGGCGGTCCGGATCTCGCGCAGCAAACCGGAGCGGTTCTGACCGGATTCACACCGAACTCGGCTTCTGGGCTCGCTCGCTCGTGGGCATTCGGGAATCATAACGGCTGCTATAAACGTCAAGTCGTGCTATCGGTGTACCGACGCCCGTTTTTACCTGCAAGCCCGGTCCAACAGGTGACCTCACGCGGTGAAACCAATACTATCACGCTACCTCACTTATTAACACAGTTCCTCTCGCTGAATTGTCACCTAACGTTAACAACATGGAAACCTGTCTAAAATACTAACTGCTAATACTTTCATCTTCGATTGAAACTCCTCCAGAGTGAGCAAAAAACGCTTGAGTTAAAGACCGCTGCTCTCCTCGACTCGTCCGCTTTCATCTACTCCGAGTCAACGGAAAGCCAAGCCGTTCCTCGGACTTCAGTTGCCAGGGCAACGGCCGTGATTGACACCGCTTTCCACCAATTACGATCAAGCGCTTGCCGATGGGCGGGAGGAGGTGGGCCTCGACGGTGACATTTGACCAATAAGAGATGAACAATTAATTCATTAAATAATTATGCAGATACAGATATATAGCAAAAGGTGTTGGGTTGGGTTTTATTTTGAGAGGACAATATATATATATATATATATATATATATATATATATATATATATATATATATATATATATATATATATATATATATTGTATGTATATATATGTGTATATATATATATATATATATATATATATATATATATATATATATATATATATATATATATGCACATATATACATGTACATATATACATGTATTGCATTTATTATTACTTCGCTCTAATGCTTCTCTGCATGTGTTCAGCAAAACATTCACACAAACAGGGATTCTTGTGATGCCCTCTAGTGCTTGGGCTGTGGAAGGATGAGATTGAACTTGTGCATACTGTACATATGAATCAACATCATGAATACAACCCACTAGAAAGTGATCGTTTATTGACATTTATGTACAAGAATTTGGGCAAAAGCAAAACCTGTTCATGGATATCAGAAAATTAGGCTGATATAGAGTAGTCTGTGTCCATAATTATATTTACATGTGTATTTGCATTAACAACGTTATCAGTTATCAAGTAAAGGGGTTTTCATATGCAATTACATTTTTTTTTCACATTATCTTGAACTCATATACAAAAAGAATATAAAATACAAAACTGCCAACAAATAAAAATAATAAAAATACATTAGAATATCATCAACTGAACAGTGTACAGCAAATGGTCAGGTGATCATTTCGCAAGTTTGCATTTAAATGTTCTTTTTTTTTTCAAAAGCAAGTTCAGAGTCATCTGGAACATGTTTATTCCTTGGGGAACGATAAACAATAAATGCAAACATAATGCAATGAGAAACATCATCATAAGAGCCTGCATGCATTAAACAGTAGCCTGGCTGAACATCAGTGAAGAACCATCAAAAAAAATGTATTTATAAACACATAAAAGCACCACTCAATTCTGACTAATAAAGAAAATTTGGCTTTGTCATCTGTGGTTGATTTTATTAATATTAGGAAGACAAAACCTGTTTGCATTTGAGGTTTTACAGTTAAGAGTGACAAACCAACTCATATCTGTGTGACAGAAGATGTGCATCAATAAATAAACAAATAGATCATTTAAAAAAAAAAAAATATTTGAATCAATAAAGATATACCTGCAACATACAAGGTGGATGTAGGGGCTGAAATTGATTATCCGTGGCAATATACAAAAAGAAAATGGATTATGTCCCTTTTTCCCTCCCCTAGACATCTAAACTGCCTAAAATTCTTGCCGAAGCCGGTGATGAAATGGATTGACCAATAGCGTGAAAGCATTGTACGTATCGACCAATCGTGGCGTGCGAGAAGGCGGGATCTACAGACAGTCAAAAGCAATGTAAATACACATGCATATACTATATGAGGACCGTAGAGAGACTGCCAGCAGAGACACAAAGCCAAAACACAGACGTTTTAGGCAATTTAGAAAAACCCATCCAGAGAAAAAGAGGACTTGTGGGAATGAATCGTGTGAATGTCACGCCGTTGGCTGTTCGTTATTAAATGCAGCTCATCCCTAGGCCCTAAAAAAGCTTTGGCTTCAAGGAGCATTGTTAGAGAGTTATTTCTAACGTAGACACATGGACGCCGCTGGCAGAAAGGTCTGATGAGCTTAGTGTTAGTGTCGCTAATAAGTCGCTTACATCACTATCAAGTGAGCTTCCATGTGTACTCGAGCAGGTATTAGTGAGAGCGACTTTAACCTTCCCTGCTCCACAGAGTCGGGTTTTAATGACATTAACAACAGTTTTTCAGCCATGTTATTAAATAAGGCAAAACAATGTCTGGTTTGGGCTTCAAACAGTTAAATTGATGTTTAAAGGAACGGTTCACCCAAAAATTAAAATGCGCAAAACCAAGACGTAGGCCTGAACAGTAGAGTTTTTACATGAACTCCTTGCAATGAATCATGCAATGAAAAATAAATTGATAAAATGAAATGCTAGGTCTGTGCGTGAAGCGTGACAATATTTAGAAGATTATTACCTGTAATCCAGAGCCTCAGGCAAACGGGGAAATCTGATCATTCATGTGACAAACTGATCGTTTGACTTATTTTGCCCTCCTTGACGTGCTTTTTTTACTCTCAATACAGGGAACTGCTAACTTGCATTTTATTAATGCACAGTTTCAGCTAAAATATTCTTTATTGATCTACTCATGAAAAAAAAAAATGATTGCCTGAGGGTGAGTAACATTTTCATTTTTAGGTGAACTGTCCCTTTAAGGTTCGGTCGGGGGCTATGTTCAGAATAGCGTACTAGCATACTACTCATACTATTAATGCAGTATCCATGACATGCAGGGTACAGATGCTGTCTGTAAGCATACAATACCTAGATGATGTTTTACATTCACCACAGCGCACATTACATATCTAGAGTACTCTATGCTATAATGCAATGTGACTCCTCGGTCTAATACCAGTGTAATTGTAATACCAATCTTGGATTTTATCTGCAAAATATGAGAAGTGGGAGATGCATGCTTTATTATTAAACATGCAGTGTAATTAGATCATGTGATAACTGTCAAGTGGTTATTTTATAGCATATGTTCTGCACACTATAAAACTAAAAAAATACTGGCAGTATGAAGTGCAGTATATACTGTGCAATATGTTAGTATTCCATTTCAATCATAGCCAGGCATTTTAACGTATTTTAGGGGAACAGCCAATCAGAAAGGAGATGATCTGATGCCTAACCAATAGAATGATGCTCAGGATGTGAGTAAGACGCAAAGTTGCATACACGCTTGACCCCACACTCCCACAAAGTACTATATATATCTTGTATTTTAGTGCAGAAACATGCTATTTCAAGTCATTGAACAAAATTTAAAGATATTTGTCGTTTAAAAATCTCTAAAAAGTCAAGTGTGGAATGAGTTACTGAAAACGTTTTTGCAGTAATAAAAAAAATAAGTCTCCCATCTTCACTCCAGACCGAAGGTGCTGGTCTCCTCCACAGCGGTGAGAAGTTTCTCATACAGCATAGAGTACGACGGATAGGGAGGCAGATCCAGGCGGTTGAAGCACGTGTGTGCCCTGCAAGAGACGAAAACAGAGAGGTCAAAGGTCGGGAGGAGGCTTCTGTTGTGGCCTCTGACTAAACAGGTGAGACGAAGTCTACACTTCATTGAGCCGCTCCGCTGTAGAGCGTGTGAAATTCTGTGTGTGAGTGAGGCATCCGAGTCTTTTCCATCAGACCGGCCTTATTTAGCTCTGGCTGCTGACGCTGTGCACACACAATGACAAACTCAGAGCCGTTCTCACCCTGACAGAGAAATATGAGCCTGTACTTTAGTGCTGACGGCGCCAGGCTTTGATCCGCACTCCCTTCTGTTTGCCAGAACAGGGTGAAATGATTTCAAGGTGAAACGCTGGATGCAAATTGAGCTTTTGAGTCCAACAGTCGGTTTGCAGGATGACACTTTGTCATCTCGGGTGGCTTTATTTACAAGTCTAAACAGAAATGCGGTTTCTTTGCTGTTGTGATTGAATTGCACAGCGTGGAGGAACCGTGGCAGGTAAACAAAACCGTATTTGAACAAGCTTATAGTCAACCACACAAAGAATCTGTACCGCTTGGGTGACGGTGTCCTAAATGCATTCATTATTTATGTCTGTGTCTTTCATTTCACGTCCCGCCTTTGTTTTGACTATCAAAAATAAATGGAATTGTAAGGATCTCAAATCTCTGCTTCAATCTCCGCCTGTTCCCTAAACAGCATATGCTGTTTTTTTGATAATTCTTATTATAAAATAAGACATGGTATTAATTCTATAAAATACAAACTATGAGTAATGTGAAATTAATGCGTAATGGTAGAGAAAATAATGTGCTTTTTATTATTCAGCCCAGGTCTTTGAGATCCTGAGCCTTTCTGTGTAGCATCCCTAATCTAGCACATATGCAAGTCATCTATATGGTAATGCGCTCTAAAAAGTTGACAAAACAAAAACTAACTTTCAGCAATATATGCACATTTAAAATATCCTCTCTAGGGTAAACCCCTCCGAAAATATTCACAACATCACACTTTTTTGTCTCTAGAATGAGAATATTCTCCTAATAGCATCCCTCAGCGACTAGCATTCCACGCTAACTTACTGTTTCAGTAGGAAGTGCCTCGAAACACAAAAGAGAACTGTGCTTATTTGGTAATTTCATTGTTTTTTTTTTCCAGTGTTGCCAAGTGCTTTCAATTGAAAGTAGCCAAGAAGTTGCTATATTTGTCCCTAAACTTTTGAAAAAAAGCCTCAAAATGTGTGGCTAGCACTTCAGCTAGCACAAGGCCTTCGCTTTTGATGAATTGGCCTTCAGCAAGTGCTAAAAAGTATTTTCATTTAAAGCTGTTTATCAATAATTTGAGATATATATATATATATATATATATATATATATATATATATATATATATATATATATATATATATATATATATATATATATATGTGTTATTTCTTGCAGTATACCTTGGCAGAGAGGTAATCTTTCCCCACTTTTCAATGCAGAAGCGCCGCAGGCCGTTGCTCCCACGGAGCGCAGCGAAACCCTCGTAAGGGACACTGGACGTTCCCGTCACGAACTGCAGCAGGCGCAGCCTCTGTTCATTATTGAAGCGTTCCACCGCATCCCAGAAACTACGAATCACAGCGTGCCCATCATGGTAACCTGGAGGAGGAAGGAGATAATGTTGAACTGTTGCTATGACACGCTGGAAGTCTCTGTTGTGTTGAGTTAGACTCTATTCTCAAATAGGAGCTAATGTAGTCGCACAGAAGGTGTTGTTATAATCATATAATCCAGATACTACCACCAGGACTTACAATATAGCAACTATGAAGATGAATTGATGAATTGTATCACTGATGGGTTATTTTAACAATGTTTGTGCTATGACATAAAGCTCATCAAAAATATATTAATTTGTGTTCTGAAGATGAACAAAGGTCTTATGTGTTTGAAACGGCATGAGGTCGAGTAATTTATGACAAAATTTTGGGGTGAACAATCCCTTTAAATGGTTCAGGTGTGTTTTATTGGGACTGAAGCTGAACTCTGTTGGAAAGTGGCCCTTTGGGGGCAAGTAACAAGCTTATTTAAATTAGCCAAAATATAAGAACAGAGAACGTGGCCCTCTAAAGAGGCTCTTCAGGGGTCTCTATCCGAATGTGCATAGGCTGTGCAGGAAAAGTCAACAAAAGACACCAGAGACTCAACCGAGGTTATCTGGACACCGTGAAACCACAACACCACAGGAATATATGAAATTCTGCAGGGTTCACTCGTCACGCTTTCAATGTCAACAGCTCCGTTCTAAGTGATGAACTGCAATCTAAACAGAGGGGATACTTGTTTTGGCATTAGCTGTGGGATAAAATCCTGTTGACCCTCTATAGTAATTCACAGCAGAAGACCTGAAAGAGAAGCGAGGCCACTTTACATGAAACAAATGCTTAACCTGAGCAATCAAGTTTCAACTCACTAATGAAGACCATGTGAGCATTTCTCTCCAGTATTTAAACATTTATGGGTACCTTTTGGAACAAAATGGTCAGTATTACCGACTGCTGACAGAGCAGCTGCTATGAATTTTTAAAGGCGACGCAAGCATCCGCTCACCTCCTCTGTATTCTGTGTTGGATCTCCAGTCATTCAAATCGATCTCAGCCGTGCCTGCAATGACCAACTCCAGCTCACGAGCATCGAACACTGAAACCAGACGGGAGTCTACAACCTGCATTATAAAGGAACAGTTTATATATGACATTCAAATCATCTAAATTTACTTATTAAATAACAAATTTTCAGTGAAAGTATACCATTCAAGCTAACGTACCTCATAGAAACCTCTTACAAGGGCTTCGGTCTGCTGCATAACCCCCCTCTCCACCCTCCATCTCGCCATGCGCTCAATGTATTCCTTCTTGTTCTTTTCCGTCACTTGGGTATTGGAGCCTCCCGACTTCAGTTCCCTCTCTATGACCTGTCAAAAGATGTCAAAGGTTTTAAGGGTTGGGACAAAAATCTGTTCCAGCAGAAGTAATATTTATGTTAAAGTAATGTTAAGTATTCGTCACATGGAAAAGCATGGATTCATGCTGAGCCACCTTTTTGTTGTCTGTTCTTTTAATGTTATATTTATACAATATTTGTTTAAGTAAGCCAGGGATGTCTAAAACTGCATCTTAGCAGATTATCACTCTATAGATTTTAGCTCCAACTTATCTCAACACACCCGCTAGGAAGTTTCTAGTCATCCTAAAGACCTTGGATAGTTTTTAGTTGGGTTTAATTAAAGTTGGAGCTAAACTCTCCAGGAACAGGACACCCCTGAGGTAAGACATTAAGACAGTGGTCTCAAACTCAATTCCTGGAGGGCCGCAGCTCTGCAGAGTTTAGCTCCACACCTGCTCGGAAGTTTCTAGTAATCCCGAAGACCTTGATCAGCTGGATCATGTGCGTTTGATTAGGGTTACAGCTAAAGTGTGCTGTAATTGAGTTAGAGTCCAATGCACTACGAAGTTGAGTGTAAACCAACTCTGGCAGAGCCCCACTCTGGATGGGTTTGTACTGGGATTGAGAAACATTAGTGCAAACAGCATTTGTGACCCCGACGTGCCACCTTTTATATCTTTTAGTGCAAAGTGATTTTAGTAAAATTTAATACAAAACTTATAACCAGATTTGGCTTTCCATACATAATGAAGAAGCCTGAGCACGAGCCTCAATTTTCTTCAATCCTGATCATAGATCATTATCATTGCTGGTTTTTTGGTAAGACAAAGGATGAAATGATTAGTTGATGTTAAAGACAATGTAAACAATGAAAAACTGTCAACAAATATTTCAAATATTAATTTAACAGCCTGCAATTAATACAGTTATTGTGGTAAATAAAGGGACAGATATACTGATGGCAAAACTTTCCATTTCTTGGTTAGGGATAAAAAGAGGTTTTTGTGTTTGTGAATATCTCAACACTGCCGAAAGTGGCATTTAGATGAATCTATAAATATATGCTCTGCACTTTCCTCTCTGTAAATGAACAGGAAAAATGATGAGCGTTAGAAAACAGTAGTAAAGAAAGAATCATAGCGATAAGGATAACTTTGAGTCAGATCTGATCTTAACATTTTAACTCATTTCAAAAGCTGAATGGTTAATTAAAACCTACTGATTAATTGGTGAAATAGTTGACGATTAGTTACTTAATCATTCTAGTAATCATGATCACTTGTTGCAGCCACAAAAGACACACAAAGACTTCCTTGAAGGTGCTTCAAAACCAGAATGAATTATCCAAGCACCTGTCCGAAGACCTCCTCGTTGACTGTAAACGTCAGATCCAGGATATCCGTGATATCGTTGTCCTTCATCCACTGCAGGCTCTGATGGAACTCTTCATCCAGGTATTCCAAATCACTCAGATCTGTCACTCTGTGCAGACAACCAATCAAAATACACAATTCATCATTTGAAATTCACCTCGTCATGGGAACTCCAAAAAAATCTGATACTCACAGTCTGAGCAGGGCCTTGTAGAACGGTCGAGTGAAGAAGGCATCCAACAGATACTGGTGGATCAGAGCCAGACCCAAAATACGGCCACTGAAACGGAACCTGTGAGGGTCCAGCAAAACATTCATTCATGTCATAATGTTCTGCCTTGTTATGATACATACCCTGCCTTTGAAACAATACAGGCTTTTAAAATGTCCTTCCTTCTGGATAGGACTTGAAAGTCAGACATTTTGACTTAATAAATTCAATTAAAAGTTGTGAATCTCAACACTGGCATTCACCAGGAGTGTCCTCTACTTGGATGAAGCTCAAGGCAAACACAGGGAATTTGTCTTTGTATTTAGTTTCTTAACACTATAATTTACTCAACAAGAGGACTATTTTCACTGTCAGTCAAAATCCCAAAATGAGAGACAAAACAAAGACGTAGCGTGACCGCTTCTGACCAGAAGGTATGCGATTCCTGAACCACATGCCACATCAACCAGAGAACTACAAAGCTAAACTTCAAAAACATTCCATGCCTAAGCAGCAATAATTGGGGATAAAGAGAGACAGTAAGGCAGAAAATGGAGGATCTCTCACCATTCCAAATGGTTTTCTACAAATGCAGACATGGGGCTGATCTGCACTGTGTACGTGTCATTGGCCGAGTACTCAAACAGACCGTAGTAGGGGTTAAACAGCTCCTGAGATAACAGGAAGAAGAACTCCAGCGATGGGCCACTGTAATCCAAACTATAGGGAACATGAACACAATATTTTAGACCAGTTAGGATCCCAGTTCTGGTTTGTGTGTCTGTCAGTAACATGTGTGTGAAGGAGAACACGGTCTGACCCTTCTTCTCCGACAAAGGTGATGTAGAGCTTGTTTCTCTGGAGCTCTTTGCGTGAGTAGACCATTACTTGATTAAAAGTGCCTTCCAGTAGATGTTCTCTTCTGATGATGAGCCTTGATAGAAACACAAGATAAAACCAAATCAAAATCAGCTTAATATCTATCTATCAGTCTGTCTGTCTGTCTGTCCATCCATCCATACATCCATCCATCCATCCATCCATCCATCTAGTCCATCCATCCAGTCCGTCCATCCATCCATCCATCCATCCATCTAGTCCATCCATCTAGTCCGTCCATCCATCCATCCATCCATCCATCCATCCATCCATCTAGTCCATCCATCCATCCATCCATCCATCCATCCATCCATCCATCCATCCATCCATCCATCCATCCATCCATCCATCCATCTAGTCTGTCCATCCATCCATCCATCCATCCATCCATCCATCCATCTAGTCTGTCCATCCATCCATCCATCCATCCATCCATCCATCTAGTCTGTCCACCCATCCATCCATCCATCCATCCATCCATCCAATTATCCATCCATCCATCTAGTCTGTCCATCCATCCATCCATCCATCCATCCATCCATCTAGTCTGTCCACCCATCCATCCATCCATCCATCCAATTATCCATCCATCCATCCATCCATCCATCCATCCATCCAATTATCCATCCATCCATCTAGTCTGTCCATCCATCCATCCATCCATCCATCCATCCATCCATCCATCCATCCATCCATCCATCCAATTATCCATCCATCCATCTAGTCTGTCCACCCATCCATCCATCTATCTATCTAGTCCAACCATCTGTTCATCTGTCCATCCATTCATCCATCCATCCATCTATCTATCTCTCTGACACACTTACTTGATTTTCCCTGGCCCCTGGCCATAGCCTTTAGCCTCCAGCTTTCTGTAAAAATTGCGAAGCTTTGCCTCAAAGTCCCTGCGGTACGGAGCAGGCGCTCTGGCCCTCTGCAAGCCTGTCAAAACATATAATACCACTGCATGAAATTACAGAGCGGTCTCCTTGAACATTTCCTTATTTAACAATATCATACAGCGTATTCAAATGAAATAAAAGCGGGCAAGAAGCCAAAGACAAGATGCATTTAATTCATCTGAAATTTCTGGGGGCCTCAGTGTGAAACAACGAAGCAAATGGAGCAGGGACGTCAGCGCCATGCTGTGAAATAATTGTCATACTCATACTCTGAGTTTCTCATCACAAGCGTGCCGAACAGGCTCATTAAACCGCTCTAGCACATTCTGTGCAGCACAGCGGGACGCCCGCCATCGAATTAAGTCGCTTTATCTTCGCCGGGGAGTGAGTGCTTGTGATCAGGCTCAGTTCAGGACGTGAGGAATGGCCTGTGATTTGCTCAAACACGAGGGAAGTGGTAGACTGGCCAGACTTTAACCACAAACACACAGGAGAGCTGATGCGGGGAATGATTGCTCTCGTTGTTAGGGAAAAGCCTCCGCACAAGAGACCGGCTCGTGTTTCCACAGAGGCTTAAATGGGCTTTTAAAAGAAAAGTCTTAGAAGTCAGTGTGTGGGTGTTTGTTACTGAGCTAGAGAAAATGTTTCTAGTATAATCATTTGTTGCATTAGCATTACAAATAGCTGTCCATTTGTAGCTTTTCATCCGCGTCTTTGATGCATTTGATGCATGTGCTTGTGTTATTCTAGAAGCTGACAAAAATAACTTTTAGCACTCTTTAGTGAAAGCAGAAAACAGTCTACCCATCCTGAATACACAGGCAATTTCTGTTGGCTACAGATCTAGATCTGCCAGCAGTTTCAAAGCTAAACTAGGGGTATCGTTTTTGTCCGACAAAATGAGCCTAAACAAACCCGATGATGAAAGTCTCGCTCTTAAATGGTAATGGGATCGTACCCGGTGAACTCTGAGGTGAGGATCCAGGAGAGCAGCGTGGAGAGAAACTGAGGCCGGGGTGGAAAGAGTGAGATGGAATATACGACATGATCTCCTCATCAAACAGACTGAACGACAGAGAGCAGAACATATATTAGAATGCACGCAGAAAATATGCATTTATTTATTTATAAATATTGTGTAATTAATAAAAGGTAATAAATGACAATCAAATAAAATAGATAAAATAGTAAATATAATTTAAAATCAGGTTTGAAAGTAATAATTTTATTTATTGAATTTTTTAAAGTAAGCATCGTGGAACATAATAATATTAATAATAATGTGACTAGTCCTGTAAGTGAGTTATAAAGGCTGGCGCCAAATCCTCTCCTGCCTGTCAATCTCGTGGGTTTGGTTTGCAACAAAAACAGTGAAGTCACGCAGCACTTCCCGTCCCTCACACCGCAGTCACCGTACCTTAACAGCATGACCAGGTCGGCGTCGCAGGACAGCTTTTCAACGCTCTGAGGACCTTCGCTTCTGATGTAATGGATTTTCTCCCTGAGAGAAAGCATGCAAACATTCACACAATCTCACATTTCCACCCGCCGCCTTTGGAAAGGTCCAAACTAATGGAATGTTAATTGTTTCTGAAAGTAACAGTAAAGCGCTTCACTCGCTGAATGGAGTTATAGCGTGTCTCCTGGAATGCTTTTAAGATAATGACGGGCTCACTGCAATAGAGCCGCAGTTGAATGCTGATTCACCATCACAAAACTTAGTTTATACACGTTTTAAGCATGTTTCATGCATCTTTCATGTCAAACTGTAAACTGCATTGCTATGCGAGCTTAACACAATGCTAGTCATATTCTGATGCTATTTTTATACTATAGTATTATAAGATTTATCCATTTATCTTTTATTTTATATTTCCAGTTCATTTAAAATGTAGTTTGTTTTACTAATTTTTAGTGTACTTGAGTGTGCAGTTTTCAATAAGCGTGCAGTTTTATATTTTATTAATTATAGTACTTGACTAAACTTGTTTTATTTTGTTTCAAAAGAAATATAAATACATTTGTCTCCCTTGTTTAAGTTTAGTTTTTCATATTATATTTATATTTTATTTCGTATTTCAGTTTTAGTTTAAGTAATCTTAGGGAACATTTTTACATTTTTTATTTTATTTTATATGAGCTTTATTTTAATTATTTTTGTTATATGTTATTGCCATTTTATTAGTTTATATATACACATATACCTTTGATTTGTTTATATAACTATTTATTATTAATTAATAGAATAAATATGCATTCATATAAATATTTCATATTTAAATTTTATTTTTGTCACGTTGTTCTGTATATATTTAGTTTAGTGTCAGTTTACTTATAATGTAGTTTCACTTCATTATTATTTTATTTTTTGTTCAGTTTAAGTCATTTTATTACTTTATATTAAACTTTAATTTTTTTTAAATGATATAAATAACAGTTTTAGATGACAAAAGCAGCACTGGTTTCACTAAGCCGAGTGTTTGCCGGTGTGTTACAATGCTTTTATTTTCTTTGGTTCTGCTCCCTGTCACAGAGCACGACGTATTTAATAAAAACCCGTGTGCTTGAAGAACTCAGCGCTGGCGTGAGGCTCACCTGAGCGAGTGATTCCTGGCCAGACTCGGCTGACGCTCCTGCAGCAGCTCCAGGATGTTCGGCTGACGCAGGAAAGACACGATCTTATCATTGTAAGCTGAAAACGGATGGAATGATTAATATAATAAAGACTTCATTTTATATTGAATGCAGAAGATTGTATTATGAAGACAATAAAAAATTGCAATAAAAACAGCAAAATTGTGAATTATTATTGTATTTTTAAATAATTGTTTTCTCTGTGAATGTGTGTTAAAGTGTGATTTATTTCTGATTTTCATCATCATTCCTCCAGTCTTCAGAGTCACATGATCTTCAGAAATCAGAATAATATACTGATTTACTGATCAACAAACATTTCTGATTATTATCAGTGTTGAACACAGTTGTGCTGCTCAGTATTTCTGAGGAAACCGTGATGCATTTTATTTTTTAGGATTCACAGATGAATAAAAAGTTCAAAAGAACAGCGTTTATTTGAATGTTTCTTGTCAGTTTAATGTCACTGTGGTTCTGTAGGTTTAGGTGACTGACCTAGAGGCACTGAATCAGGCTGATACTGACTCCTGACCGCTCTGCTGACCAGAGACGCTCCTCTGCTGCGGGACACCTCTGACGCCTGAGACACAACAACAGTGCAGTCACACCCCGGAGTGTGTGTGTGTGTGTGAGTGTGCGTGTGTGAGTGTGTGTGTGTGTGAGTGTGTGTGTGTGTGTGTGTGTGAGTGTGTGTGTGTGTGTGTGTGTGTGTGTGTGTGTGTGTGTGTGTGTGTGTGTGTGTGTGAGTGTGTGTGTGTGTGAGTGTGTGTGTGTGTGTGTGTGTGTGTGTGTGTGTGTGTGTGTGTGTGTGTGTGAGTGAGTGTGTGAGTGTGAGTGTGAGTGTGTGTGTGTGTGTGTGTGTGTGTGTGTGTGTGTGTGTGTGTGTGTGTGTGTGTGTGTGTGTGTGTGTGTGTGTGTGTGGTGTGTGAGTGTGTGTGAGTGTGAGTGTGTGTGTGTGTGTGTGTGTGTGTGTGTGTGTGTGTGTGTGAGTGAGTGTGAGTGTGAGTGTGTGTGTGTGTGTGTGTGTGAGTGAGTGTGAGTGTGTGTGTGAGTGTGTGTGTGTGTGTGTGTGTGAGTGTGTGTGTGTGTGTGCGCCGCACCTCTCCAGCGCTGTAGCTGCGCAGTCTCTGTAGGTGTTGTCTGTGTGTGAGGTGGTTGGGCAGGCGTCCGTTCTGAAGAGGAATCCTGGGGTCAATGAAGGTCGTTGCACGACTGTTGTGGTCCACAAAGAAAGACTACCAGCGCGAAAGATCACACAGAAACATGTCATTAAAGACGGAATCAGTTTCATGTAATGCCAGTCGAGCGTTGACAGTTCTCCACACAGTGTGTGTGTGTGTGTGTGTGGAGCTCACCTTGCCCTGCGGGTCCGTCTTGATCTCCCATCCTCTCGGCAGCTCCAGCTGAGAGTCAGCGAACTTGTTGAGGAAAGTAACGAGGTCTCGGTTGTGTTGATATCTCTCAAAGTTGCGTGCATCTCGCCGTATTTTCAGGATCATGTGCTTCAGGCAAGTGCTGTTAGTAAACATCCGATACGCACCCTGAGGGAGAAAGAGTGTGTGTGTGAAAAATGAATGAATGAATCATATGAATGAAGGTCCACATTCTGGATTAGCTTCCATTTAAAAAACAAAATAAAATTGTGTGTGTGTGTATATATATATATATATATATGTCAATTTCTGTGTATTGTGACACGTCTGTGTTTTATAGATGATAGAACACTGTAAACTGTAGGGCGGGGCTTGGTTCTGTTCACAGGTTGCTGATTGGATGTTGAGATGTGGGCGTGGCTCTTAAAAGAGCTGGCAGAGATGTGATTGTAAACCCTGCATACATCAGAGATAAGACTAGTGTTTTCACACCACAAGGTCAAAACATAAATGACTTCAACAAATGTTATCCTTTCATATTTAGTCAGTTTTCATTTAGATTTCACACAGCCCAAAATTCGGTTTTAGGAACAAGACTATTGACTCGGCCTGGTTACGACAATCAAACCGAACACACAGAGCAGGATTTGAGAGCAATCGTGAATATTCACGAGACTGAGCTCTTTGTACGTGACCGGCGTGAAATAACTGGAAACAGAAGGAAGACGTCTGTGAAGAGAAACACAAAGAAACATCTGCGGCGTGTGGAAAAGAAGCGTCTCAGCTCGCTTTATCTCTGACTTGTTAACGTCTGTTATCTGTTGCAGGAGAGCTTATGCGATCGATAAAGAGGGAATCTGCAAATAGTTCAATCAATATCGGCCTTCAACTAAAGTGATATCTGCCGGCCAGCGTTTGTCCAGGAGCTCAGAGACGATCCTCAGAGCCGTCTCAAACCACTGAAGCGAATCGAATCGCTTTCTTTCTTGAAGACAAAACACAAAATCTTCTGAGAACTGGCACTCGCTCGGACTTACGTAGTTAGCGTGAAGGACAGTGAAGAATTCTGGGTGCGTGACGAACTTCACGGCCGGACACTGGAGCAGAAGAGTCACGTTCTGACTATTCACCGGAGAAGAAGGACCTTCCCTTCGCTGATCTACAAACATTACAGACACGCCTTATTTAAGATGAAAATGTATTTAACCCTCAGGTCGTCAGAGATTTACTTCTTCATCAGATCTGGAGAAATGCGTCTCAGAAGTGAATGGGTGCCGTCAGAACCAGAGTCTGATAGAAACATCAGAATAATCCACAGCTCTCCAGTCCTTCAGTGAACATCTGGAGAAGACAGAAGATCAAACTAATCCAGCGTTTTTAACTAAATAATCCTGTCTGTAATCCATCATAACTCTTCCTCCAGTGAAAAGTGTTCAGGTCTGTTTCAGGAGAGAAGTCCTCACAGGTCAAGCAGCGTTTATAAAACAGCTCGAAACTAATATGTGGCTAGATTTTGACGCAGTGAAAAAATATTTTATTAGTAAGGTAAGGGGTTGCAATCAAATTAGTATTGTCAGCCAAAATAAATTGATTGCAACCAGTTATATTAAAGATATTTAGTGTATTTAAATCATCTTTTTTTCAGTGTATGAGAGACAACAGCACTTTTTCACTGGAGGTGAAAGCATTTTAGACATTAAAAGCATCTAAATCCTGGATTAGTTTGATCTTCTGTCTTCTCCAGATGTTCACTGATGCTGTGGATTATTCTGATGTTTTTATCAGACTCTCATTCCGACGGCACCCATTCACATCCATTACTGAGACATTTCTCCAGATCTGATGAAGAAACGTACTCATCCTAATCCCAGATGATCTGAGAATGAGATTTTCTAAAATGTCAGAATTTTTCCTTTAAGCTTCGCACAGTAAAGAACCACTTATCGATTCATTCAGTCCATGCTGGAGTGGTTTCTACAAGCATCTCGCTTCCTGGTTGAATTTGAACGTGTGGAGATGCACACATTTATCTCTGACAGAGCTCTGAACTCCACCTGGAGCTGGTGTAGAGTCGCTCTCTGGGTCTCCTCCGGTGTTTCTCTCCGCTCCGCGGCTGGACGGCTCGTCTTCAGTGGCCATCGTCCTCTGGATGTTCTGATACCTGGAGACAAAACAGCATCACGCTTGCACGCTAGCACGGTGTTATATGAAGAAAGAATCACGCTGTTGCTTTTCTTCCTCGAGTATTATTCACATACTCTGCATTTTATGAGAAGCATCCTCACTTTTTGATAATGTGAATTTATTTGTTTAATATTTTTTTATATATCATTTGATATCTTGACAATACATACATCAAAATCTTATTGGAGGGTACGTTTTCTATGATAATAACAAGAATAAATCTTAATGCTTCCTTTTTTATGATTTTCAAAGATGAATATTCATTTTAAAAAAAAACTACCTGCATGGTATTGCAAGCGAAAAATACAAATAGATTTACTCAGGTCAGTAACAATTTAATTTAATTTAATTTAATTTAATTTAATTTAATTTAATTTAATTTAATTTAATTTAATTTTTTAATTTAAATAAATTTTTAATTTAAATTATTTTTTAATTTAAATCATTTTTTTAATTTAATTTATTTTTTTCATTTTATTTTAAGAATTATACTCATCTGCTCTCCGAGGCTGCATTTATTAAAAACTGTAATTGCTGTTCTAATTAATACTAATTATACAGTAAAAAAATTTAATATTATTACAATTAATAACAGCTGTTTTCTCTGTGAATGTGTGTTAAAGTGTAATTTATTTCTGTGATTTTCAGCATCATTCCTCCAGTCTTCAGCGTCACATGATCCTAATAATATACTGATTTACTGATCAATGTTGAAATATTTTTGTGGAAACCGTGATACGCTTTAGTTTTCAGGATTCACTGATTAAAATCTTTCTTAATCCCATTATTATTTGTATTAGTCTTTTTTTATTTAAATGCGCTTTGGGGTAGTCACAAGGAGACACTAAAGCACTTGATATGTGTCTTTACTGTCAGCTTTGCTCAATCTCAGAAACGCTGCACACAGACCCAGTACTTGTTTCCTGTAGATGGCAGCATCAGCTCAAATATATCTGAAGCTGCTTTCGCTCCAATCGTTTTTTCTCCAGCGCGACACATTTAAAGAGGAGCCTCACAGAAACGAGTAGGACATGTTCCACGGCGCTGCAGCAGTGAATGTGTGTGAGAGTGAGTCTACCTCCGGTTGAGCTGCTCCATCTGCTGCGTGGAGCCCGATCTCCGCATGCCGCTGCATTTGGCTGCGTGACTGGGCCTCTGCCACGTGGTGGTGCGGTTCACATGATCCACGTAGAAGACACGGCCGTGACTGTCTATCCGGGCCTCCCAGTCTGACGGAAGAGCATCAGCTTATAAACACACACCATCAGACTGAGCACACATAGTCTTCAAGCTATCTATGAAGCAACGCATAGAGCTTTTAATAACAAGATGCAGTCACTGGAGTCACTTCATGTCATCACGCACGATAAATGCTATACTTTTGACACATTATGATCATTAAACAACATGATTTGTACTCAAGTTTTAATACAAAATATATAATAGCTAGTAGTGCTGTCAAATGATTAATCGCATTCATTTACATTATATACATATGTATACTGTGTATATAATGCATGTATAAATGTACTTTCATAAATGTATATACATTTATATAATTATATTCATATATTTTTATTATATATAAATATATTTAACATAAACATAGCATTTATTTAAAAATATATACATGCATGCGTGTGTATATATATATATATATATATACATTATAAACACACAAAACACACACACATACACAAAGAAAAACTTTTATTGTGGATGCTATTGATTGTAATTAATCATTTGACAGACATAGAAATGCTGTTTTTTGAAATCTTTCGATTCATCTGTGAATCCTGAAAATATTACACACACACACACACACACACACACACACACACAGACACACAGACACACACACACACACACACACACACACAGACACACACACACACACACACACACACACACACACACACACACACACACACACACACACACACACAGACACACACACACACACACACACACACACACACACACACACACACAGACACACACACACACACACACACACACACACACACACACACACACACACACACACACACACAGACACACAGACACACACACACACACACACACACACACACACACACACACACAGAGACACACACACCGACACACAGACACACACACACACACACACACACACACACACACACACACACACACACACACACACACACACACAGACACACACACACACACACACACACACACAGACACACACACACACACACACACACACAGACACACAGACACACACACACACACACACACACACACACACACACACACACACACACACACACACACACACACACACACACACACACACACACACACACACACACACACACACACACACACACACAGACACACAGACACACACACACACACACACACACACACACACACACACACACACACACACACACACACACACACACACACACACAGAGACACACACACCGACACACAGACACACACACACACACACACACACACACACACACACACACAGTGTGTATCAGGTTTAAAAAAACACGTTTTTTTTAATCTAAGAATCTAAGAATGTACCAGACTGTACTATATGTCAATATCATTTCAGTTCTCTGCAGTATTTGTGGTGTCAGAGGCTTTAGAGTGTATTTTACAGTCAAATGCCACTAGTGTATATAACTCAAAACCTCATAACTGAACCAAAACCTGCATCTTATGACAGTGTATGCCATACACAAGTGGTTCCTAACTGGTGGGATGAGATAAAAAAAAAACTATAAAAAAAGTGTAAAAAATACTATAAGTTTATAAGTATAAAAAAATGCAATAAAATAATAATGCAATAATAAAATGCAATAAATACAATTTAATGTTTAACTAAATAAAATATGTTGTTTTATTAAAATATAAAAACATTTTTATAAATTAAATTGCAAAACACAGTATAATATATATATATATATATATATATATATATATATATATATATATATATATATATATATATATATATATATATATATATTCTAATTATTTGTATTCTATTTTGTATTCGTTTTTTCTTGATGGCTTAGTTTTCTTACACCTTCAAGGTTTTTAGGATATCAGAATTAGTGGCTTTGAGAACAACGCTCAAAGTGCAGCTGTAAGTTAAAGCTGATAGCTTTAAATAAAAATGCAGCATGCCTACTCTTTGTGGCCTGTGTCACTATGGTAACTGTGAAGAAGCCCTTGAGAGATCAGATCAGACCGTCTCGTATCTCTTGAGAGTCAAGCTCATTTATGTCAATTGTGCTCAGAGTTCCCCAGAAATCCCTCTCGAGGAGAAGAGAGTGTACAGATCAATTCTGACACCTAAAGGCTGGTGTTCTTTCCATTTTTGAAAGCTCTTGCCCCGCTCGACCCTAAACAAGCCCTTCTTCTGACAAATGAACTATAAATGATGCTTGTAATTCGTATCAGATCGCTTTTTATTGCATAGCCAGCGGTGAGGATAGAATGAAGAATGTCACTGAGATGGACGATGTTATGAATGCACTGTGTCTAATGAAGATTAGATGCAATGCTGGGGGTGAGCTTTAATAAACACGGGATCGAGTGAATGTCGTGTCAGTTCAAGTCACACACACACACACACTTCTAACACTCAGATATACACAAACACATCCCCATACAGATGAAGGTAGCTGGTTAATGGCATAAGCGAGGGTTAGGTGTGTTTCAGGAAAGCTTACTTGGTGGTAATGGTTCATCAACACTTGGGTAATGATGGGGATCAGGCCGCAAAGCAGGAAGCTGAGTGATTGCATGATGAGGGCATTGCATACGAAAACTGCCTACAAACAAAGTCAGATACAGGCCCATGACTTATGACAATCTACACATGCCATAAATCAGTGGTTCTCAACTTGAGAATTCTCCTGCTAGTGTCGCACACACTATAACATGACCACATCTACAGACCTACGCAATAAATAGAACAACTAAAATAGTTTTTATGCATAAAAAGCTCATTTCAGCTCATCGTTGTTGTTTTTTTTAAGAAATAAATTAAAACTATTCAGCTAGGATGTGTTAAATTGATATGTGATAGCAACATTTATTTTGTTACAATTTTACTGGTTTACAAAAAAAAAAAATAAGGCAAAATATAATTCTAAAAATAATATTAGAATGATTTCTGAGGGATCGTGTCACACTGATGACTGGAGTAATGATGCTGAAAATAAATGTATATTTTAAATATCTATTTTAAAAAATATTACAACATGTAATAAAATTTTGCAATATAATTTTTTTTTTCTATATTTTTGTTGCGTTAAAAGTCTATATATATGTGTGTGTGTGTGTGTGTGTGTGTGTGTATGTGTGTGGGACTAACAAAACAAGTTGAGAACAACCAGCATGAATAATATATAGGCTAAATTCAAGTCCAAAATTGTCAAAAAATTATACAATTTTCCTGAATTTGCACTATATATATATGCAATATCTCGTAAAACAAATTTGTTGAGATATCATGGACCAGGTAACCTTTCTGGTGACTGTCTTTTAAATGTGGGCGGTAAAGGTGAAAGACTAATTAGAGAGTCATTATGAGTTCCCAACAGATAGAGATCATGTTCAACTGTGTACAGCAGTAATTGGCAGCCAAACTCATCACAGGGCAAACCAGCAAGCACTGCAGCAATTATAAGTGGTGTGGCTTTCTTTTAATGATGATGTTATGTGACAAATTCTGCCTGTGCTTTACTGAAGTATAAATACAACCCACTACAACAACTTAACCATAGACAGCTAGCTGAAAAATGTGTATATTGTGTGCTGTATTAAAACCAGTCAATATGCATCTAGATGACCAACTACATACATTTTCAATATCACTTTCTCTGTCAATGTACAGTATGATGCAGATGCGGAATTAGATACATCTGCTTTAACACACCTCCCTGCAATTTTCAACTCATCCTAAACGTCTCGATGCACCGGATTCAGGTGTGATTGATTAGGGTTGTATCTATTTAGGCAGGACAGTGGGTCAAATTTGACAGATCTAAGTCACATATGAGCAGGTGGAAAAAAATCTTTGGGCCACATTTGCCTGCGTTGTGAACGAAGCCTTGGACTACAGCAGGGCTGGGCAACCTCGGTCCTTGAGGGCTTCCAACCCTAATCAAACACTTTTGATCTCAACCGGATCTTGAAAACATTAATTAGTTACTTCAGGTGTGTTTGATTAGGCTTGGAGTTAAACTCTGCAGGACACTGTCCCACCAGAACCAAAGTTGCCCAGCCCCGGGCTAAAGGGATGGTAAAATGAATCAAATACTGATCTTCCTTCCCAAGCAACAGATTTTAGCAAACATCACAGACCTTTCCACAATGCATAATTTGGACAAGGCTCCTCACCTGTTGACCTTACACTAGGCCCAGGTACCGGTGACATCTCCACCTCCCCTTCTCTCTGGGGACTATCTTCTGATGATGACTGTCTCCAATGAATCAACCCCTCTCCTGGCTCCCTTATATCCGGACTCTGCATTGAGTCCGAGACAGACTCAAAAGCACTGTTCTCTTCCTCTTCCTCCTGCGAGGAGAAAACAGTGCTCTCCGACAGACGGGTGCTGTCAACCGAAGAGAGGCGCGTGTGGCTGCAAAGGTGGTTACGTCCCTCGTAACCTGAGTTACTGTAACAGGAAGTGCTGTAACAGGACGTGCTGTAACAAGAAGTGCTGTAGCAGGAGTTGTCACAGAGTTCACACTCACTCTCTCGAGGTTCCCTTCTGCTTCCGACTCCACCTCCCACTTCCAAGTGATCGCTTTCCAATCGGAGGGTGGAAGGTGAGGGTCTTTCACCTTCCAAAAGTTGGTTGAGTTCGGAAAGGCGTTCTATGGAGAGGCTACGTGGTAGAGTACGCCTGCAACAAGGTCTAGGACACTCAGGCACGATGGATGGAGACTGGGCTTCAGACACTTCGTCTTCTTCCGGCTCTTCCTGCTTGTCCTCTTGGGGTTTCACAGTGACTTCCTCAGAAGATTCCAGGTCTAGTACCTCATCTTCATCTTGGCTGTCATGGTGGCACTGAGCTGATGGCAAGCTGTGCAGCAGATGATGAATGCGGATGTAGTGAGAACGTGGCGTCTCTGGTTCCTCGCAGGCCGAGGCGATGACCGTCTCCAACTCGGACACCGGAAGCGAACAGGGTCGGCTCTTGCGCTTTAAGGCGTTCCGCATCCTTGGCGAACAGGGTTCCTCCTCATTCCCATCTCCTTCCAACTGCTCTGTGCTTCCCTCAACCTCTGCATACTCTCCAGTAGGTCCCATTCCAGTTGGTCCACCTGTGTCTTCAACATCATTGTTCTCTAGAACCTCCAACAGAGTCTCAGCTACAGTTTCCTCCTGCATCTCCTCTGACTCTGTTTTTCCAGGGTCTTGCTCTGCAGTTTCTCCTTGAGTGGCATCACTCAATAGTGTCTCTGCTCGAGCTGTCACTAGCTCATCAGCTGAACCTTCTGCTTCCGGCTGGGTATCCTTACTGGGCTCATCTAGAGAGGTGAGCAGCACAGCATCCTGGGTCTCTAACTCTGGAGAACTTTCGTTAGGCAGCTCCAGAATGTCAGGTCTCAAACTCAATGCATCCTCCACAGGCAGATCAGAAGCGGGAGGTAGATCCTGGTTGGGCTCCTGCTCAGGTGTTGTATCAAAGACTGGCATTGCATTCAGGGACACCTCCTCATCATCTACCAAAGAGAATAAGCAAATCTGTCAGCTATGAAATAACACAAGATACCTTTAACAATAATCAGGCTAGAAATTTCAAACCAACCTCACAGGAACATGTAATTATTTCTTAACTCTTTAGCTGTGTTCCAAATGATGCACTATGTACTATGCACTTATGCACTATCAATCATATTAATGGAATGCTAATGTTTTTTTTGTGGCTGCTGTAAATGTAAACATTAGTATGGTGTCCATACTGTGAAATAATTAAGAAGGTTAACATAGTAACAAAGTCATTTGTACTGTGGGTTGTCCAAATGAGAAATTTGTGAGAACAGATGCATTAGTGAAGGTGCTGCAGACCTGGATGAATTGAAGAGGTTATCTCAAAACGAAACTGCAGCTGGCCGCTGACATGATCTGTCGGAAGCCGTCGGCCTAATGTGTAACTCACCACACGGTCCCTGTTTACACACACGAAAGACAAGGATCCTTGACATTTCCAATCCTACAGGCAATTTACTATACAATAAATCGAATGGCACATCAACAACCACACTGCAGGAGACTATCTGCCCATCTTCAGGCTTTTAAATCAATGCACCTTCTTGTACACAGTAGAAATAATTAGATACGTTTATGAAAGCTGAAACCCTGTCAGTAAATATGACACACAAATGGAGCAGTAATCTGAGGAACCACTGAAGAACTGGAGTGTAATCGCAGACAGATGAAATGTGATTGGCAGAGACCTACCCGATAGCATGCTTCTCCAGCAGCCTCTGCACGGGCACCACTAACTTCCCCAGGAAGCGTTTGATGATGGGTCTGCTCTTGGCAAATTTATCTTTAACCTCAATCTCCAAAACGTCCGTCGGCAGGGACACAAAGTTAAATCGCTGTGAATACAAAAAAGATTATTTCATAAATACCTTTTAGAATGACAATAAATACATAATTGAAAAATAAATAAAAATGTAAATAAATCATTTAAAATATATATATATTTTGTGAAATTGTAAAAAAATGTTTAAACTTAAAATTAACTTAAAATAAAATGTGTGCGTGTGCATGTGTGTGTGCACGTGTGTGCGTTTGTGTTTGCCTGCGTGTGTGTGCGTACATGTGTCCGTGCGTGTGTCCGTGCGTGTGTGTGCCTGCGTGTGTGTGTGTGTCTGCGTGTGCGTGCGTGCATGTGTGTGTTATACAGAAGGTTCTTTGTGTTCTGGGATGCTGCATTCTGGCTGCAGTCCATCAGAAAACTGCAGCGGTGACAGAGTCTATAAAAGCACACGACTGGCTTGTTTTGTTCCCTGTGGCAGTTAACCAAAGTATCAAGACTCTTTTTCAAGGAGACACCTACAGTAGGACTTTTTTGGATGGCTTTTCAGTCAGCGGCCCACAAGCCCAAACTCAGCAGCTTCTGCCCTCACAACCCCTCTCAGGAACACAGGGCTCAGAAACACATCACGCTGCTCACAGACAGAACACAACCGAGCTGAAGATAAGAAACACAAGCAGCGCTGCTGTAGAAAAGCTTTTCATTCAGATGCTCAGGAGTTGCATGTTTTTGTGCCAAAAGCTGGTGCAGCATTAATTTAAAGCCACTAAAATGTCCTATTTAGATGCAATAAGAGGTCGTATTTCAATAAGTATGAATCATATTTCCAAATGTTGCACATATTTTAGCCTTGCATTATTGTTTGGAAAAAGTTCTGAACGTGTACAAGTTTATGTCAGTAACAGTAATATAAGTAAAAATACACGACAATCACATTAAAGCTGAGCTCAGACGGTTTCATGTTGCTTTCATACAGATTATTTTACCAGAGAATATTTATTTTCAACACTTCGAGCTTCAGATACTGTACTTCTCGTCAAGTTTATTCATTTTACTGATTTGTTTCAAGAAGATATTAATGGAGACCAGAATGCAGAAAGTGCACGATATTTGTTTTTTTTACAAAATACTTTACAAAAAAATAAAGAAATAAAGAAATAACTTTGGGAGTGCAGGCTATAAAAATAGTCAATATTAAATGAATGAAAGAACTAGCCTATGGGCTTCTCTTTGTAGTGTATTTTTGCAAAAGGTTTGTTTTTGTAAGTAAGTAAAGTAAACTTGAAAGTAAAGTAATTAGTAATCAGTAATGTAATCAAATGACAATTTTAAAGTAATTAGTAATTTGCAGTGGAGCACTGTTTAATGTACAGTAACTGTGGTTCTGTATGTTTAGTGCTACATATTAATGCAAGGCATTATTTTTCAGAGATTCAAATGTTTCCTTGCATTGAGTCTGGCCAGAGTTTAGAGTCAAAGAGATTTTCTTTTCTTTTTTTGATTAAAGAGGATCGCACACACATCAATAAATCAGACGGAATAAGAGCTTCTTCAGATCTACACGTGTCTGCTGTAAAACAAGGGATATAAATAACACACACAGCCAAGACTCAAACCTCCAGTGTGATTATTAGTGAATGAGAAAGACTCATCATAGCTGTGATCCAGAAACAATCTGTCAACGGGAAAACGTAAGAACAAACCCCAAAATACACTCAAAGCCGTTAATTAGGTGTGATCTGACATTCACTTCTCTACATCAGCATCAGGACTAATATTAATAACTGAATCATGTCATCTGGGCGTACGAACACATCTGCTCTCATCAAGAACCCTTTGGCTGCCAGGAGCTGGAATCACATCTGGATGTGTGGAGATCTGATGCATATTCAT
>NC_056722.1:6876040-6891040 GCF_018831695.1 Puntigrus tetrazona | reverse complement strand
AGGTAAACAATGTCTTTAAGAACACTCTAAAAACACAGTTATTGTGTGATGTATTACATTTTTAGGTTTATATTTTAGAAACAGCTAAAACACATATCTTCTATTCATATCTATCTGTTTTCTTTTTATATGTTATATGAAATGCCGTGCACACCGTGTTAAAGTAAGGGAGATTTTTCACATCATTGCTCTTTTGTCGGTTTCGATGGCTTCCACGGTCCTCATTTTAAAAGTGGCTTTGGATAAAAGCATTTGCAAAAATCATTTTTTCTAATTCGCACGGCTGATTCAATTAAACAACACACTGTGTGAGATTTTGAAGCATTATTAATAGAAATAGCGCCTGTCTCAGTGCTTTTATTACAACTCTCTGATAGCCCTGAATGTTGTTAATATTTGGTATGCTATCAGATATCAGAAGCTCGTATGGGTGATACCAGCTCTGTTTCTCCCAGACGCGCTGTAGACAGAAGCTGACACAAAATCATAACTTCATGAAGTTATCAGAGAGCTTCATTTCCACAGGCTTTTGTTTTCGGGGCGTCTGGCGGAAGCAGCCTCAGCGAGTCGAAGCGGCGGCCCCCGAGGGGTCCGCTTTCATGTGGGGCTCAAAGCTGCCTCCGGCGCGATCAAACACAGGCTCGGCGTGACGGGAAGGATCAGGACCGGCTCACCTCTCTCTTCCAGACGGGGCTGATGGTGTTGCAGATGATCCCCGAGCGCTTCTCCTGGCCGTGGTGAGGCAGCGCCGGGAAGATGCTGTGCTTTCCGGGCTGGATGGAGATCTTCAGATACGGGTCGGGATTGAAGAACATCCCCTTCTTCAGACCCACTGCCTGAATGTCTGAAATAAAGAGAGTTATTATTGATATATAATAACAACTATTTATATATTATTTGTTATCGTCACTTATATATGTATTAAAATGCATATATTATTATTCATTTTAATCGAAACTACTATGTTTATATATAGTCTACATTTTTTTGTACATAATAAATAAATTAAAAAAACAAAAAAAGCGACATCATAGAATCAAAACAATATGTATGTGCTATAGATAGATAGATAAAAATAAAATAAAAAATACATTAATATTAATAGAAACTAAATATATAATTATTACAACTATTGTATTGCATATAACAGTAAATATGCAATGATAATAAATGTATTATATGACATACATATGTAAGCATTTTAATATATGTTCAAATACACACACAACATATATTTTGAAAATATTTACATGGATTTTGCTTATATACCATTCGAATAATTTATATAATATATAAATATATTTAATGTATGAACATTCCAAACACAAATGCACACACACTCACACACACACACACACACACACACACACACACACACACACACACACACACACACACACACATATAGACAGCTGCTGAACTAAAGTTAACTGTATAGCTAAACACAACTAAATATATATGCTATTTGATGTGTGTGTATGTGTATGTGTATGTGTGTGTGTGTGTGTGTGTGTGTGTGTGTGTGTGTGTGTGTGTGTGTGTGTGTGTGTGTGTGTGTGTGTGCGCAATTGGAATTTTGATAATGACGCATCAAATGAAACACTTGCCTCTACTACCACCAATCGTATTTCTTCATTAATAAGAGAATGTCCCCGTTTGCTCTCCATTAATATTCATCTGCATATCCTCTCATTTTTGTGTTTTCTGGCGTCCTTGCAATATTAAAACATAAATCGTAGAGAAACAAGGCTTAAAGGCTAAAGCCGTAAAGTCTGCGTCTGGGAATATGAAGAGAAAAGCAGGAAGCCCCAGAATCCCCCAGGAGCTCATTATCTGCTCCAGCATCCAGACGAGCTGCTGTTATTGCACCGCTATCATCTACTGACGATCAGCTTAATGCCTTTTTAACACTATAGATGGACCTCCCGGACTCCCTCGCATCCACTCAGACACGGCAGATGATTGCACATTCATTTTCAGGACCTGAAGGATTTCTATCAGGCTCCGCTCGAGAGGTTTTCGCCTGGTTTCAGGTTTGTGCAGGTCGTCTATCCGCTTTGGGCTAAAAGCAGCGGTGTTCTCCAGCTCCCGAGGGCTTTCCTGCTTTCTCGGGCAGCTGGAGCTTCTGCAAGGCTGTTAATGTTCAGACGGACCGTGAGCTACAGCGGGAGATGTGTGTTATGAATAAGAAATACAGCTCTGAGGGAGTCCTGAAGAGCACAGACCATCAGCTTCACATACAGAAAGAGAACAGGGCGAGGACGATGGTATGGTTCTTGTAGAGTGTAGACTATTTCTGCAGGTTTCGTTGAAGCGGCTGAACACGAGAGGATTCAACACAGAAACACAGCAGAAGAAGGTTTTAAAGCTTTGATGAGTTCAGAGAGGAAGGTGTTGAGATGCTTCTCTCAACCAAAAAAATAAGTTCTCTTGAGGATCCAAAGTACTGTCATGCGATATTATTAGAATAATAAAAAGTAATGAAAATACTTTCTTTAAAAGACATCTCTTCCGCTCATCAAAGGAGCATTTATTTAATCTAAAATACTGTAAAAATTGTTTTCTCAGTAAATGTGTGTTAAAGTGTGATTTATTTCTGTATTTTCATCATCATTCCTCCAGTCTTCAGTGTCACATGATTTTCAGAAATCAGAATAATATACTGATTTACTGATCAACAAACATTTCTGATTATTATCAGTGTTGAACACAGTTGTGCTGCATATTTTTATGGAAACTGTGACACATTTTTTTTAGGATTCACAGATGAATAAAGTTCAAAAGAACAGAATTTATTTTAAATGTAAATCTTTTGGAAGATTATAAATCTCTTTACTGTCATTTTCGATCAATTGAATTATATATTGCATTATACAGACCATATATTAAATACAGTATTTTTTTTCAGCGGAATCATTTATTGATTGCATGCGCAAAATAAAAAAAGAAAAAGAAATAAAAGACCTAATATGCCATAAGAAACTAATTACTTTGAATATTAAGACACTGCTGTGCTATACTACATCAATAACATCATTTACAGAATTATCTCACTACATTTTTTATTTCTTTGCCATAGTATCCATTCATAAAAGTGGTGAACCTTTATTTCTATTCCTTAAACACTTGTTTCTAAAGGGAATCACACACACACACACACACACACACACACAGATAAATAAATACTGGTTTACCTGACAGAGAGAAGCTGATGAGTCTCCTGCTGCCCAGAGTCTGAGGAAGCTCTTGACTGATGACAGGCTTCAGAGCCTATCAGAGAGAAGCACAACGGTCAGCTGATCACGTGACTGCAGAACAGGAAGAGCTGCTGAGAACAGGAAGCAGCTCTACACAGGCCACGCCCCTTTCTTTCCTCTCCTCAGAGCCTATGGCCTGATATACTGTGCTTAAAGCCCATTAGAGACGGCGGCTCGTGGCACCAATCAATAGCTCGCGTTCATTAGGAGCGCATTGATGCAGCGGCCAGGAACAGGAAGCAGGAGAGGCTCATGGGACGGAGCTTCTCAGAAGAGCAAAAAGTCCCGCTGATAGAGAACACCGACTCCGGCGCTGTTACTGTAAACCAGAGCTCAGACTAAAATCAGAGACGGAAACGCTCCGAAGAGAAAACTAATACTGCATTTGCATACTACATGACTAAAACGATTACAAAGATTTTTGTTTCTTGAAATAATGAAATAGCGTTAAATAAATAAAAGTTACACGCTAAAATTTAAACAATGACCAAACAAAACCAGAAAATGTTAACAAGCTAAAATACTGACTGGAAATATCTAAAATACATCACTCGAGCCAATAAACAGTCCCTGGGGTCCGGGGGGTTATTCCTCTTAGTCTTATTTTGAACCAAATCAACTGACAACCAGTCAAGAAATGATTGTGTGTGTAGTCTGAGCGATTCTTAAATCCTTCTAAAGCCGTCTGGTTGTCTTCAGTAATTATTAGATTTTTAGGCAGTCTTTTTCGGTTGCCTGATCAATGTGTTGCTAGGAGCTTCTTGGTGGTTGCTAAGACAAAAGAGTCTCTAGCAACCAATGAAAGAAAGATGGATGGATGGATGGATGGATGGATGGATGGATGGATGGATGGATGGATGGATGGATGGATAGATAGATAGATAGATAGATAGATAGATAGATAGATAGATAGAGAGGAAGGCGGTGAAAGCACAAATCTTGATTTATGCGAGGGAGGCTTCAGTTTTCATGAACTTCTAGTTATTTCAGCTGCTTGATGTTTAACTGTATTAATAATAATATAAGAAATTGTAAAAATAAACACCAACAATCACTGTTACTCTTCTAGTTATTTGTGGCTAATGAATCAGCTTGATCACACACTAGCCGTCAAACATGTCCTTGTGGTTTCTTTATCAGTGATATTGGTATATTCATATATGAGATATTCATTCAGTGTTTCGGTTTTAATAAGGTTCTTCTGTGATCATTAAGTTTCCTGAAGATGTGTCACAAGACTAGTTCAAAGACATAAGAGTTCAATTCCCTTCACTGAATCAATTCAGTGAATCGATTCAAAACGTAACGATTCAGTGATCTGGTTGTGCCGACCAAGATTAATATTACAAGTATAATATTTATTTACA
Organism: Puntigrus tetrazona; assembly: GCF_018831695.1. Taxonomy (NCBI): domain Eukaryota; kingdom Metazoa; phylum Chordata; class Actinopteri; order Cypriniformes; family Cyprinidae; genus Puntigrus; species Puntigrus tetrazona. The sequence goes on along the minus strand of NC_056722.1, from coordinate 6,886,416 downwards.
GTCTATATAAAACGCTTTTGTAAGATATTTGATGGATGAAAATTGCAAATATTGATTTTACTATGCACTTTTATACCGATGAACGTAAACTAAAATGCTAAAGATGCTTCACACTTTGCAGGAGATGTGAGTTATAGCCAATAAAATGACATCACCTACTACACCTACATCTACACACACATTCACTTACACAACAGCTCTTAGAAAACAAAGGCAAAATACTTGAAAAAAATGCCCACGAACGCTATTTTTATTCCGACTCCCAAATGAGTTCTTTCCACTCGACTCACACACATTACATTGCTCTGGAATGACACAGTATGCAGAAAGCGGACTATGTAGTGAGCTCTGGAGCATCCAGCCGTCCGACCCCACGCTCAAACTCAACGCTGTCTTTCATCTGCTCGGGTCTGACAGGACGGCCTCTTTCTGCTGACTACATCCACACAGTCATTTGATACTAAAGGACAAAGTGAACAATAGCGCAGAGATCTGCGGCCCGTCCCGATCCAGCTCCAGAGAGCAAGGTCTCTCTCTGACTGTTCAGAGCCATAAAACTAGCCGCCTGCATCGCTCCTGAACTGACCGACATCCCAGAGTCTGAATGATAAGACATCGGGTCACTGAGCAAAAATACTACATGTTTGCCATCACTGCCATCCTTAAAATATTAGTCGAAGGATTCCTGTTCATTCATCAGTGATTCAGTTCATGTCCATTTTGAGATTCTCATTCTCATCCTCATTATATGAGGAACCTTTAATCTTTACACTTTGTTTTGGGTATATATATATATATATATATATATATATATATATATATATATATAGTGATTGTATTTAGCTGAACACTTCATCAAACGTAATGCTTTCTTGCCATTTTTCCTGAAAAAATAAATGCTTCAAGACTGCTTATATAATTGTTAAATAACTTAAAAATAAATCTAACAAAAAAATAATTAGTAAATAAAATTTGCATGTACTTTTATATTTTAAACATGTTAAAAATGTACAAATATTTTTTTCAATCAGGGCTTGGTTATATGACTACTACTACTACTAATAATAATAACAATAAACAGCTGTACAGCAATTTTCACTCAAAAAATTTGTAAATTTCACATAATTAGACAAGTTTTAAAAAAAACATTTTAAAGCCTAAAATAGTGTGTTAATGCACAACTTACTACAATAATCTTTTTTATAGCATACAACAAACCCTCAGGTCACAGAAAACCTTAATGTTACTTTTCTATTATCCACAGAGTTTGGTGTGTTAAGAGGTCTAAATATGAGTGCTGAGCAAATAAAAGCGTTCATGGATAAAAACGCTGAATACGTGCAGAAAAAACGCGCAGAACGTAGCAGCCAGAAACCTCACTTGCGACCGTCTCAAGCGTTTCCAGCAACGCCAAGCACTCATAATCGCAAAAATCACGGCAAAACAACTCTTGGCATGCGTCCCCGTATGCAGCAATAGAAGTGTCCTACGAGCTCAAACGGCTACCTTCACCCAGCCAGGTATCCAGGTGAGAGCGTCCTCCCTCTTCCTCCTCGTGATCCGGCCGGGAGACATCGGCCCCGGGCGATAATTCCCAATCAGAGCCCTGGCGAACGGAGCGCGTCCATAAAGAGCGGTCAGCCTGGATGCGCCGTCCATCAGCGTGTCCGCAGCTCTTCTTCTGTCCTCATCCGGCGTACCTGATCCCAGGCTTTCCGCCTCTGCTTCCGCCGAGGTTATTTTTAAACAGCTCGCCCGAGAAAGGGCACTGGCGTTGAGATCAAGTTTTCTGGCTCTCAGCATTTCTGCGGACCACGCCAGCACAAAGGCAGCGGGCTGCGGAAACACAATCTCACGCTCGGGCTCAGTGCTAACAAAGGGTTATTTATGGGTGCTTGTGCTGATTATTAGCGGCTGATCTTCAGACTGACTCTGTCACATCAATCCGTCCTCGATGTGTAAGATCACAGAGGTAGTTGATCAAATACAAACAGCTTATTGCCCAATGAATGTCTTTTGTGCTGAGGAGGAATGACCTTTAATCCGAATGCAGAGAAAACTGTTTTACTTGGCTAAGATGGAGCAATTAATGCACTTATTATCATCAAACAATTCCATCCGAAGTGAAAACCCCTGCATTTTCTTAACATTTTGTGTACGTTCGTAGCTTCATAACTGCAAGTCAGCTGAGCTTTCAATGCCATGTGACTAATTATCCTGCAAAAACGGGAAAATGCTTTCTTTTATGCTTTTAAGAGCCTCCAAAACATAATTAGGCACTGGTATAACAGCTATAATATTTTAGTGCAATATTTTTCAAAAACACTTGAGATTTGGTTAGCATTCGCCCAAAACGAAGCCCTTGGATCTGACTCATTAAAATATTAAGATTAAGAAGTTAATTTTGTTATATTTAATAGTACATTTAACTTAATGAAACCAATTATTATTACATTTTTTATATGTTTCAAACTATTTCAGAAGAGAATCGGTGGGCGGGGCTAAACTAACAGCGATGTAGATTCGGTGGGCGTGGCTAACTGGGCAGTGACATAGAAGCAGGCATAAAACAGTTATATAACCTTGAGGTTTTGTATTCTACGCATTAAAAAAAAATTCTGGAAATGTTGGGATTTAAAAAAGATAATAAAACTACAAGACTTTCGAATCACACAAGCCAATATTTTCATTCACAATAGATCACAGAGAAAATGTTACACTTTCATCCACTAGACGAGCTCTCAAAGTAGTCGGCACGGGGTCAACAGAGGGCTGAAAAAGCAAGACATTTATAAAAGATTCAGCTGTGAGAATATCTAGCAACTAATTATGTTAATTTAGTTCAGGTTTGTATCATGATTAGATCTAAAAGAGAGGAAGAGTCAGAAGAAAAGATGAGCAGAGGATTCAGAAGATTCAGAGAAACTGGAGAAAGATCTTTGTTGGATGCTCGTGGTCTTCAGGTCTCAGACGACACTCATCACATGATTCAGACATTACCGAATGTCCAGGAACACTTCCAGAAACCTCTGTCGGTAAACACAATCCTCCGAGTCGTCTGCGGATGACAACTAAAGCTCTATCACGATAAAAGGAAGCCATATGTGAAGACGGTCCAGAAGATCGTCGTGTCCTGTGGGTCGAGACTCAATTAAAATGGACTGTTTTAAAGTGGACAAGTGTTCTGTGGTCAGACGAGTCCAAACTTGACAGACGCCGTGTCCTCGGAGATCTTCAGTGTGTTATCAGTTGAGTTCAAAAGCAGCATCTCTGATGGTATGGAGGTGTATAAGTGTGTACTGTATGAGCAGCTTCATGTTCTGGAAGAAGACACTATGAATGCTGAGAGGTATATAAAGGTTTTAGAGGAACATATGCTCCCCTCCGGATGACGTCTATTTCAGGAAGCTCTTGTGTGTTTCAGAAGGACAATACTAAACCACATCCTGCAGATATTACAACAACATGACTTCATAGAAGAGTCCGGAGCAGCTGAAACCCTATATCAGACGAGAATGAACCAATTTCCAACACCAGAGAAACTCATAACCTTGATGAGCAGGCGTCAGACGATAAACATGCCCTTCTATTGTAAAAGAAACCCGTCTGCAGTCAGCTCATCATCGCTGTGAGCGTGAACATGCTGCAGGGCTTTGTTTAATGCTGAGTTTACATGAACGTCCTGCCATCTGTCATGAGGTCAGCTTCTTCCTGACCCCTGCTGACCCACGTGACCTCGTGTGTCACAACTGATTTAACCACAAACACTAAAACCTTGTGCATGAGTGTGTGTGTGTGTGTGTGTGTGTGTGTGTGTTTACTCACACTGGCGGAGGGGTTTTGCACCGTCACGCTGGGCGTCGTGGCTCTGAGCGCTCCACTCAAACCGTGATAATATTTGAAGCAAACCTTCGTCTCAGCTGAACGAGAGAGAAACAGAAGAGCAGAACGAGGTAAAGGTCAAAACACGACTGAGGAGGAAAACCAGCAGATAATCTCCTCATTCTCTCAAACTCCGAGCAGAAGCGAGAAGCTGAGTTGGGGTTAGACTAATTACATAATCAGTATTCAGCGGCACAGCCGTTCTCTACACTGATAATAAACAGGAATGTTTGTCGATCAGTAAATAAGTATATTATTCTGATTTCTGAAGATCACGTGACTCTGAAGACTGGAGGAATGATGATGAAAATCACTGAAATAAATGACTCTTTAACACACATTCACAGAGAAAACAGCTGCTTTAAATTATAATCACAATTCACTGGGGTATCATATTTCTGTATTGCAATGGTACTCCAAAAAAACATGGTAAAAACGTGTCCAAGTCACGGTAGAACCAACCTCTGAACAACTATGGAAAAGTTTGGACGAGTAACACACTCAGATCAGCGCACTGAAAGCTGACAGCTCGCTGAAGTTAATGGAAAACTGAACAGAATTGCATGAGAGTGCGTTTCATATTTCAGCTTCACGTCCCAAGGCACCCTGCTAGTGCGTGTGGCGTATGCTAGCAAAAAACATCAGATATTTTACATCTGCTACTGTCATGTACAGTATGAAGACAGAGTGAGGCTTTCAGATGTGTGTGTGTGTGTGTGTGTGTGTGTGTGTGTCTACATCACGCAGACTCAAAAGTGTAGCAATACCAGTAAATCTGGACCTTTTGGGGACACCGTTTTTTTCTCCATGAGGAAATAAGAGTATACTCCACACAGAAAGCAGTGTTCTGGTCATGTAAACATACCTGTAGTTTTGTGTGAGGGACTGAAACGAGTCTGTACAGTAGAAAAACCATTACGCCTGTGGAATAAACCCAGAAAACCCATATAATCATGTGTGTGTGTGTGTGTGTGTGTGTGTGTGTGTGTGTGCAGATGGGCCGAGCTTCTCCAGGTGATCTGCTGAGCTAAATATGTCTCCTTATTTAGTTACTACATCTTCTAAAAACGGACTTATCAAGACTGGCCTACTTCCCTGCGCAGCACACACCTGGCTTCATTTCACCTGAATAATGCAGAGCAATTTCTGTCCTAACCGCTCACTTTTGTGCTCGCATACTGCCTCAGAAATATAAATACCAACATATATGGGACAATAGCATCATTCAGTTAACATTTGTACTCTTCATGCACAGCCATGTTGGGTTCAACAAACACTACCTAAAATATGGATTGAATTCCCAAATTATTGTAGCATCAAAATAAAGCGTAGAGCATGTTAAATAATATTTTAAATGCATTTTTTTCTTTAAATCGAGGCTAGTGTCACTGATACCTAGAATAATCCCAATTCTTCATAAACATTTAATGTATGTCCTAAAATCTTTTTAGCATTTTTTGAGGAGGAAGACACCTTTTGTACCATCATCAGTATTACATCAGAAGCTACAAACAAATCTTTCACTTCACAACTGAAACAAAATACTAAGCATAACTAGCTGAATTAAAATGGACTTAAATCAGGGTTAATTGATCTCATTAGAGCCTCTGAAGTTAGCAAGTGGAGAAAACACGAGATGGTCACGGCTCTGAAATAAAGGCAGATGGCGAGGAGCTTCAAAAGGAGATATGGGAAGAGATGCATGGACCGGGGAAATAGATTTATATAATCGAGATTCCTCGATCAAAGACGAAGACGGTCCTGAAAATGTGCAGACGCCGAGAAACATCCTCCATCGGGAGCTTCAGAGGAATCAGAGAGAGAGAGAGCCGACTGAAGAAACCTTCTCAAACCCTTTCAGTCCATCGGAAACGCCCAAGAAAGAGGAGGAATACTGACCCTCCATGAAGTACAGGCTGGCATCGATCCTCCAGACGATCTGACCTCTGTGTGAGCCGCTCACGCCTCGACTCTTATAGTCCAGAAAGTTTTCTGACAGAACCTCATCTGTCAAAGAAAGAGAAAGAGAAGGTAATAAACAACTTCTAGAAACTCTTTTATGTCATTAGATGAGAAACAGATGGGGTTGGTTTTAATAAGATATCTCCCGTCCTCTGTGGAGGACATCAGGACTCATTTATAACGGAAATGAAAAGACAACATCTATTATTTTTAAGTTCCAGGCTATTTCTTTGAAAAAATAAATAAATAAAAATAAAATAATATATATATATATATATATATATATATATATATATATATATATATATATATATATATATATATATATATATATATATATATATATATAAAAGAAACTCCCAGTTATGGTATTAAAGACATCACAGAATGATTTGAGATCATATTTTATATAATGTGTTTGTAAACATACATATTCCCATTCTATCACGTTCAATTACATTTCCATATTAATGTGATCTTGGATCAACAAATATAAAAAAATATGCATTTTTATTAATAAAATGCAAATATTCCTGTGATAAAAAGCTGATTTTCTGCTCAATTTATTTTAAAGTATTGTTGGTGTTTAATTATTAACAATAGATTCTTTGATGAATAGAAAGTATAAAGCATTTATTTTATTTTAAATCTTCTGTAACATTATAAATGCCAAATCACTTTTGATCAATTTAATGCTTAACTGATTTATTCAATTATTTTTATATATTACCCCAATCTTTTACAATGTCTGATGGTTTTTTGGGAAAATATTGTGCAATTCAACTGTTTCCAACATTGATAATAATCAGAAATAATCAGTAAATCAGTGTATTATTCTGATTTCTGAAGATCACGTGACACCAAAGACTGGAGAAATTATGACTGAAAAATTAAGCTGCGCTTCACAGAAATAAATGACACTTTAACACACGTTTACACAGAAAACAGATGTTTTACAATGTAATAATATTTGATGTTTTTTTAACTGTATTTTTAGATGAAATAAAGCCTTGCTGCATTACAAGAGACTTCTTTTCAATAAAACATTATTAGAATAATATATTCTGACCAGCTAAAAACATATTTTAAGTAGTGGGTCAGACGTTTAGAGAAAGACGTCTTCAAGAAAGCTTCGAGAAACTCAAGAGCGCCAAGGACAAAAGCCGATGCTTTATCTGATGTTGATTCATTTAGTTAATCGATCAAGGAAATGTATTTATGACACTATTTCTGACAGATTCTTCATTCTACAGCGGTTTACACAAGGACCTAAAACTTGTACCAGCGCTGTAGCTCTGCAGGGATCTTTCTTGAAGCGTCCGAGAGCCTGGACTGAGTCCCGTTCTGGTTCTGATGATTAGATCAGATCAGATCTGCTCGCTGGGTTACTAGAGTTAATGATCGTTTGTAAAGAGTCGTAATCATGTGTGTGTGTTCTGACCGATGAGGTACATGCCGATCCAGTCTCCAGCGTCCACCTCGTCTGTGATGTCCCAGCAGATGACCAGCTCTTCTGACTGTCCGATGCAGTAGAGCGAGGAGCTGGCGGTCAGCGTGGAGCGGCTCTGTAGGGACACCAGGTCCGTGTCGCTGGTGGATCGGGGCAGAGCCGGACTGAAGCGGGTCTTACAGCGCCGCCGGGACGGAGAGGCCATGGCCGCCAGACCCAGAAACCTGCTCTGGTACAGGTTCTGCAGACAACAACACCACTTGAACTCAAAATGGCATTAGAGATTATTCATTATTGCAGAAAAACACGTGGAAAACTACTTTTTCTCTTTAGACAACTTCATTTCTCTATCTCTAAAACTACATTTGCTCACTTGCTTTAAACTTTTAAGGATGTTGAAACTTATTTGGAAAAAAAAAAATAAAAATTATATATATATATAAAATATACAAAAATATTATTTTGAATAATTCTGATTAAAAAAGCAATATATATATATATATATATATATATATATATATATATATATATATATATATATATACATATACATGTATATGTATGTATTAACAGACTAAATAAAACATTTTAAACATTGTCATTACTAATATGTAATCAAGGCATAGTCTGAAATGCATGCAATATCTGCAAATAAATGTCATTTCACAGATTTTTTCATGGTGTGAGAAACAGAATCAAATGCACAGCGGAGCCACCGATGGCTCAGGTCTCGTCTTCATAGTTTGTGGACGTGCGACAAAGATCTGTGTGTTAGGAAGTACGGCCCTTTCCAGAAGATGGAAATAGATGGATTATGGCACTATTATGACACGACTGGTTATTAGTCATTTAAAATACATTTTTATGCATAATGATGATGCATTCTCATAATTCCTTTCAGCAGGTTGTAAAGTAAGACTCTTTAAGATGTTTTTAAGATCAAAGAACAATTAAGGAATAAATTAAAACAATCTCTTCCTCGTTTTTTCCGTAAATCAATAGAATATTTCAGTGCATGCAACATTTAACACTCGGTTGTTATGAATGAACTCCTGTGATCACATAAGGGCTGAAGTTTGATGACACACACACACATGAGTTCACGTCAGTCTCTGTACCTGCGGCTCAGATCCACCTTTATCAGCCAGGTGTGAGGAAATACAAGAAAACAGTGGACAGATCTCTGATCGCCTGCCAGGCCCTTAGAGCGGGGAAGCCCCTGGGAACCCAGATAAAACTGAGAACGTCTTCAATAACTCTACTGTACCTCCTCTGGAGCTATATATATATAATTTTTTTAATTAGTTTGCTGGGTGGTTCATGTGTAATTTACAAATTTAAAAAGAGGTAAATGTATGGTCATATGGTTTTAGTAAAAAAAAACCTGCTTAACTGATTTCTTAAGACTTGGTAAGAATAAAAACCCTACTCGAATCAGTACTAACATCATGTTCTCTCCTCCTTTTAAACCTGTAGAAGTTAGTAATGGTGTCTGAAGCACTAAACAAAACCCATGGGTAACAGTTCTCAGGTGTACATGAGAGCTTCGGTGATGATGAAGAGTGGTGAAGATGATGAAGGAGGATCACATGCTGAGCGAATGAAGAAGAGCACTGACCTTTACACTACACAGGTGTAGCAGCATTATGACACAGTGACCCAAAGCACATCAAATCCTGAGGAGAAGGTCAGGAGTTACTGAAACGGCATAAAACAAACCCTCTGAACACCAATCAGACCCGTCCGTGTGTGTGTGTGTGTGTGTGTGTGTGTGTGTGTGTGAACCTTCAGCTCAAGAATTTATGTAACACATTCAGAGTCATAGTAATGTGTCAAATTCAAGAATGCAATCAAAATCAAAGCTGCATCATCAAACAAGAAAGAGCATCTGGATCAGAAACAAACAGTGAAAGGAAAATGGTCTACATTTTTTTTTTAGTTTGACTCTAGGTGTTGATGTCCTTAAAAATATATATATTTGTGGTATAAGTAACAAAAACATCTCAGTATGTTTTTACAGCTGCTCTCTCAGCTCGACTTTGGTCTGTCTAATTACTATTCACAATCACAGCAGCGCTAGCGGTAAGCAAAACAAAGTGAAGATTGAGGCGACTCGTTCAAAACAATGCATAAGGAGCTCAAAATATCATCTCTTTGTGATGTTGAGAGCCAGAATCGACGTAATACAGCCTCAAACTAAATATGATGTTACTGTCTGACAAAAAATGGTTCGACATTATAAAATGAGCGGACTGGATGTGTATATAAACACACACACATACAGTACATATATATATATATATATATATATATATATATATATATATATATATATTTTTTTTTATTTTTTTTTTTATTTTTTCAAAATATTTATACTTTTATAAATTTATATAATATTATTATACTTTATAGTGTATAAATATGTAAACATATTTAATTTATAAACTGCATATTTGTTCTTAAACATACATATAACATATGTGTGTGTGTGTATATATATATATACACACACACACACGATAAATACACCCAGTACACGCTCACTATTTTAGATGAGACTAACCGTGATCAATTTCTGTTAAACAACAGTAACGTCATGCATTTATTTCGACGCATTATAGGAGGATTAAGTAGAATCAATCATCTCTCTTTGTTTGAAGATGTTAATAAAATCAACAAGATCAATCAAATGGATTCTTTCTAACAGATGTATCCCTTCGAGACAGAAACACCACATGACCTGCTGACATATAATCATCAAATCTACTCCAGCTCCTCACTAACTCTTCAGAACACTTCCAGTGATTCACCAACGAAGCATTGATCCCCAAACAGCGGAGAACCTGGCCGTGAAGCAGGACAAATGCTCTCGGTCACGTATCACAGCAAACAGATTCATTCTCTACACGTCTGAAGTGAATTAGACCCCATCTAAGATTCACATTCCCGAGGTGTGTTTCTCAAAAGCATCGTTAGCCAACTAAGAACTAGAGCGCCCTTCATGAGCGTAGGTTTCAAAAATACGTGAGAGAAAACCTGCCGTGAATCAAACTTCACATAAACAAGATTTCCACAGCGACGC